>NC_056732.1:461221947-461281947 GCF_019279795.1 Protopterus annectens
AAAACTTCTCAAACACAAAAAAAAGAAAAATTCTCACAATAGATCTGTGTTTGATATAGTGCAGCATACACAAGAGATCTTCCATGTGCGATGACATTCTGAATATAACACTTTAATAAGAGAAAAAAATAAACTCAGAGGATATGACAATATGCCAATGCATTTTTCAGTATGTGTGTATAGGCTAAGCTCACGAATACTATAATAAAGTCCATTAATACTACTTAGCTACCATGAAAGAGTCTGTCCACTGTGGAATAAATCAATATTCCGATGCTCGAGAATGTGTCTTGTATGCATATTTGAAGCTTACTGAATTCTATGCATATCTTCACATACAATATTCTAAATGAAATCTGACCTTAAAGCTTTTACATTGTCTATGGAGTCAATCACATAACCTGTTTACAACTATAGAGATTAAAACAGAGGTATTTAAAGTGTATAAGCTGCGGACTTCACATATAACACAAGATATGTCCTCTCAGCAGGTGGTTCATATACTACCATGATCTGACTATGCCATACCCTATTTTAGGGCCTTGTTCCCAGTGTAATAGCAGCATAACCAAGTGTATAAAAACATTGTGTGAGCTACCTCTCGCTTCTGCTGTCAACATCCAGCAAAATGAAACAGAAGCCCTGACATACGTTTGTGAAGAAGTTTATACTGTAAGCCAGCTTTTATTGTGGAGTTTCAAGCTAAATCAACATAAACTGTGTACTAGCTCCTAAACAAATATATGTGATATACAGACAATAATAATTTAAAACTAGCAAATCAAACATCAAATGTGTTAATGTCTAGTCAGTATCTGCTTCCTCAAGATTCTATGTCATTAATCTCTTATCCCAGATGAAAAAGATTTTTGTTTTTCTTCATACACCCCCATTTTAGACTATATTTTGTTTCCATTTTAGGCTTCTACCTTGTGACCAAACATGCCTTATACTCTAACCAGCAGATACTACTAATTGTCATATCTTTAACTCCGTTAAGCGCAATTTTAGAGTATATAGATACTGTGAAGGGAAGAAAGAGAACCAGAGTCAGTGACTGCAAGAGAAAGACAGACAGAGACGGAAAGAGAGACTATTGGATATTTGCTACACCAAAGTTGTCTGAAAATCATTTGTGCATATAACTGTGTGGAAAAGCCAGGCTGTTTTATTTGCAAACTCAACTTATTCAAAAAGAATATCATTGAATATAATAAGCTGCACCATTGAAGAACAGGTTGTAGTAATACAGAAATTATTTCCAGAACATTTTTATAACAGTTACTTATTACAGCTTAGCTTACTCTCCCTGGTGTGGCAAGTAGAAGTCCCTAGGTAGAATATTAAATATAGTCTTCATAATTAAAAATATTTTCTACAATAGATGTACCTGATGTGAGTGAATGCTTATGTTTAGATAGATGCTGATTTAAAGATCTTAACCAAAGGCCATGAAATGCAGTAACAGATGATATTTCACTATTAATTTAAGCAGACATATTCAAAGTTGCTAAACAACATAAAAGCTCACCACTTTCTTGCAATGTATTGATGATTTTACATAGAAACACATTGCCATATTGATGTGTAGCTTGGAGTTACAGAAACGTGAGGAAGGCAGATTAAAAAAAAATGTTTAAGCATTAGAATGCTATTTTAAGATTGTACATGTAAATAAGGGAAATGTACCTTCTTGTTTTCTCAAGAAACAAAAGCTCATTTGAAAATAAAGCTTACAGTTTTCTGAAGAAACAGGATGAAGCTGATAACATTTTTATTATGCAGGGTTGTAGTGTCAGAGTGTATCACTGGATCAAGATGGCTTACATTGCTTCTGAGCTGTACAAGATACCATCTCAAGATTACATGAACAAGGTCAAGGCTATACCACATAAAACTTTGTGATTTAATTTATCTTGTCAGCGTCCCTTAGTAATGCTAATAACTAAAACTGATATTTCAACATCTGATAACAATCATGACAGAATCCAGTTCTCTCTGCGACTGATGTTTTGCTTTCTGTTGTGCATCATTTTAAGCAAGTCTTGCACAGAATGTTATTAAAAATACAGGAAATCAACCCACAACTGAGAAATTTCTAATTTCTTCTTACAAAGCCATTTCTGCATTATAAAAGTAGTACATGTGGGACAGCAAAGACTGACAGAAATTTTGATAATGCCAAGAAACAAAATGAAACACTTTTTGTCACAGAAGTAATATGAAAACATTTCTCAACATTCTATTTTTAGCATTTTTTGGCTGTAGTGAGTGGTTAAGCCACCGAAGAAAAAATTTCAACCTCTATAGATTTTCAGAACACTTCTATTGTTAAAAATGAAGGGAAAAGCAGGAAATGGTTTTGGAAGTGACTTTTTTTGGTTTAACATATTTATTTCACAAGAACTACCAATTATATAAAAAATTAAAAATGAACTTCATTACTTCTAAAAAATAATTTTAACTACTTGCTGTCTTGACACCTTTTGTATAATTTCATGTGTTCTGGGTAATTAATGAGCCCCTTACAAAAAATTGTTCTACTTATAATCATTTGTATGAATACTTATATGCACAACTAACTTGTGTATTTTTATTTCTACTTTTTCATCAAATAAAGAATATAAATGTTAACACTTTCCTTGTGTGCTTATGTAAATGAACCAGATTTGTTATTGCAACTTAGATAAACTTAACTAAATAACCACACAGACATAGAGAAATAATAAATAAACAGAAATAAATAAAGTAACTGCATTAATACATCCAAAAACAAACAATGACAAAATGGACAAATAAATATATTTGACAGAGGCCTTTGAATATATATTGGATCAGATTCTACGACGTTTGGGGTAGCATAGCAGAGATCATTCATAGACCTGTTTTGCCACTCCAAATCTAATTTATGTCCCTATTCTCAGGTATGATATCATTCTGCAGGGTGCAATACACACAAAACAGTTCCTGTAAACACTGTACGAGAGACTCCAAGGGACATCCACTACACCAGGCATAGGTAATGAGATTATGAAGCATTCTATGGTAATGACTCTCATTACCCATTTCTGAGGTAACATGGTATCATAGGTTGTTACTAGGTGTGCAGTCTAGGAGACCAATAAGAAGACTTGCCTGAATTCTTAGTTGCCCCAAAGCACTGTCTGGTTACATGACTTGCTCAAGGTCACACAGTAGGCAAATGAATGTGGAAAGATTCAAACCATGTTCCCTTGGCAGAGGAAGCAGTTCATTAACAAGTCTGAGCTTTAATCCTGCCTTGGCTTTGGTTGAACTGCCAAGTCTGCCTAAAGCTGTCTCGTGCCACAGCTTTACCTGTAGGGCAGTACGCATACTGCAGGTAGGCTACAGCTGCCATACAGATGGAGTGGGACATTTAAGATTATGTCTTTCACAACAGCACCACCTGTATGAAGGATGGGAGAGTGCATGCATTTCAGGAAGCATGGCCATCATGCATGCATTGTTGATATACTTAGACTATGACAAGCATCTTGGGAAACTAGTCTACCAGGGCATTTCACTGGTTTGTACATTTGTAACTGTGTGATCCCCCTATTGAAATTTGGGAAGGAATCACATGCCTTCTTATCTTGCATGTGTGATGTCTTCAGCTGCTCCAGCAGCAGTTCTTGAACAGTTCCACATGTAGATGAGCTTTAGTAGTATAGACAGTATGGCATCCCCCAACAAACCATGCACTCCTTGCAATGCCAGCTGTTTCTTAAAGATGGAACTGTTCACCAGAAAATGTTTCCAGAAACCTATGCAATACAAGCCGAGGATCATTGCACAAATGTTGTAGGCTAATCTGTTTTATTTGTCTTGTAATTCAACTTGTAAAGTAATTTAGCCTCTGAGTCAGGAAAACCAGCAACCAGACTCCTCTCCCTGACTAAAATCTCCTGATAGATTTTTCCCTCGCTACTTACCTTATCCTTCCCCACCTACTTATTATTTTCCTGGTTACCTGCTGTAATTTCTTTTCTGCCCACTAGGCAGCAGTGTACTCTAGCCTTTGTGCCCTTACTCACTCCCCTTACTTTCCTAGTCTCAGCTCACTGCATTCCTTTTCTTCTATCTCTCATCCTTTGCCCTGTTGTCTGACTTCTCCCCCTACTACTCCTTCTCTGTTCCTAGTCCGTACTTTTCTCATCCTCTACCAACTATAGACTTAATTCTTTCTAGTTTCCCCTCCTTACTATCCTCTCTCCTACACCTTACCTGCTCTCCTAGCAGCTACTTACCTGCTCCACTGTCTCTCTCTGGGGTTCTGGTGCTCACTGATTGTCTCTGCTGAATCCTCCACTACTTGCTCTGACCCGCTCTGTTCGCCCTACGGGCTCACTCCGCTCCCCTACCCTACCCCCAATTCCCAACCACCCCCAGTGCTGTTACACTTACACATCCTTAGCCACACCCACTGCACTACTTAGCCTATCATCTCACACTACCAATTATCTACCCCTCCCATTGCCAACTCTCTCCTTAATCTTCTCCTCCCTACTGCAAGAAGACAATTAACCCCCTACTCTACCTCTATCTTATCTGCTACCTCCCCCTTTAGCCACCCCTTATCTTTTCTACCATACCTTATCTCCTATTTTTATTGATCTAACATTTTACATAACCTCACAACCCTATTATCTAAAATGATCTTCTTACAGAACTCTAACTGAAAAAATATCTTCTTATTACTTCTTCATTAATTTTCCTAGCATTACCCTATGCTCTAACCTTCTACAAACATTTCTCTCTAATTAATAATGTACCTCCCCACCAACAAACTCTACCAATCACACACCCAAGCTCCCTCTCTCATAGCAACATAACCTCTACTTCAGTTTACCTAGTCCCCAGATTTCATAGATCTTCCCATGTCACTTACTTCTATAGTAAGACAAGCTTACCCAAGGACTTTAAAAGCATAAAGACTTTACTAAAACATCCCACTCAGCTTCTATTATATGGAGATATCCATCCTAATCCTGGCCCAATTCCACATATCGACAATAACCCACAAAAACAAACATCTAATGGTGTTTCTACCTCTATACAATTAGTTAACTCTCTCAGAATAGCTCAACTTAATATCTGTAGCATTAACAACAAACTCAGTCAATTGCACGCTATTTTACAAGTGCATGCATTTGATATCCTTTGCCTTACAGAAACTTGTTTGAAACCCTCTACTCATGACCTAGAAATAACCCCACCTGGATATAACATCCTTAGACGTGACCGCACTTCCAAGAAGGGTGGGGGTGTAGCTATCTTGTATAAATCTGAACTTCTACTCTCATCGTATAATGTATTACCACCCTCTAATAACAATGCAGAAACCCTTACCATCAAACTCCAGCTTAATAAATCTAAATCTATTTATATAATTTGCACCTGCATTCCTCCAGGAAACAATATTAACACTCTGGAAAACATTCTTAGCAGCCTTTCCACCCTTCTACCTCAAGAAACAATTGTACTTGGTGATTTTAACATCAACTGGACTACTTGTAGCTCCCCCAATCCTAACACCCATATTAAACTTTATGGCTTCTCTCAAATAATAAACACCCCCACAAGAATCCACAAACCTAATAATAAAGAAACCATCCTTGACTGGATCCTTATAAATAGTCATCCTGAAACCTATACAACAGGAACACTTCCAAATGACATTAGCGACCATGTTCTAACCTATATAACAAAGCAAAAGGCTCATGGTCCTAAAAATAACACTTTTATATCCTATCGCTCAAAGAAACACTTTCAAGCAGAGAGCTTTCAAAGTGAACTAAAGGCCTGCAACTGGTCACCACTGAAACAACTCAAAGTAGATGAAGCTGTTTCCTACTTTAATACTAAATTCCTACAAATCCTAGATTTCCATGCCCCCCCCCTCGCTCTTCCCGAGTTAGGACCAACCCAGCCCCATGGCTCACAAAACAAACCAGGGAAAAAATATTCCTAAGGAACAAAATATGGGCCAAATGGAGAGCCACTAAGAGCTCTGCAGACCACCTATTATTTAAACAGCTAAGAAATGCTACCAAAAAAGACATTTTCCTAGACAAAAAAAAACTTTTATTTTCACCTTCAACAATCTCACCCAAAAAACCCTCAAAAGTTCTGGTCAGGCATTAATAAACATCTCCAACCAGGACATACCAAAACTCCAGCCCCATCTTCAATTCCCCACAATAATCCTTTGCAAATAGCTGATGCCTTCAACAATTACTTCACGGAAACAATTCAAACTCTTGCAAAGAGACTACCTCCCATTTCCCCCAGCACTTTCAAAAATACAAACAGATCAGTGCCCTCCTTCCATATACAACCCATACCAACATCCTTTATCTGCAAACTCTTTCAAAAACTCAAACCTTGTACCCCTTCTGCTGACTACCTGCCAGCTGAATACCTCCAAATAGCAGCCAAAGTCATTGCATACCCCGTATCCATCCTTATAAACCGAACAATCATAGAAGGTAACATCCCATCCATATGGAAAGTCTCCCACATTATCCCCTTACATAAAGGAGGCAAATCCACTGATATCTCTAATTTCTGACCAATTGCATTACTCTCCCCACTGGCCAAAATAATGGAAAAATGTATTCACCACCAACTACTTCAACATCTGCTCCATAATAATTTACTAGCCAACTGCCAGCATGGCTTTAGGCCCTTTCATAGCACAACTACCACCCTGCTAACTTGTACTGACTGTATAAACAGGAATCAAAATAATAACTCCCTATCTTCGGCACTATTCATTGACTTATCAAAAGCCTTTGATATGGTGAACCACGACTTACTGATCAGTGTGCTGAAAGCCCAATCTCTTGACCCACTAGCAATACGTTGGTTTACGTCCTATCTAGAAAATAGACAACAAGCAGTACTCTGGGACAATAATCTCTCCACACCTCTACCCATAAACATTGGGGTCCCTCAAGGCTCTATCCTAGGCCCTCTTCTATTTTCCATTTTTATTAATGATCTCAACACTGTTTTTCCTAAAGCCACCTGCATACAATACACTGATGACTCTACTTTAATCTGTACTGCTAAGTCATCAACCTCTCTTCAGACCATGACTCAAACAGTATTTAACACTGTTGAAAAGTGGTTTACCCACCATTGCCTCCTCCTAAATCCCAAAAAAACAAAATTGCTGCTTTTCGCTCCCACCCAAAAGTCACCAGAAATCCACTTTACAATTACCTCTAACAATGGAACTACTATTTCCCCTGAAGCTACCACACGTCTCCTGGGCATTACCATAGATAAGAAACTCAGCTATGATGACCATATCAATAATACCATCCAAACTGTTAATAAAAAACTAGGCTCCCTGTATAGAATCAAACCCTACCTCACACCACTAGCTAGAACCTCTATTGCCCAGACTCACCTCATTTCTACCCTATTCTATGCTTCTGCTATATACATCAATCTATCAAAACACAATCTAAACAAACTTGAAACTAGCTATAACAACATAGCCAGATTTGCCACAGGCAACCCTTTTAGAACCCACCACTGTCACAACCTTAAACAACTCAGATGGTCAGAACTACAAAACCATCTACTGTATAATCAACTGGTGATCATACAAAAAATTCTTCATCACCCAAATAATACCCCAATCCTCACTAACCTGATCTCCCCATATAAAAATCTTGCAACACTTCGCTCTGCAAATAAGTTACTAATTTCAAACATTAAATCTAATAATAAAGCTGGGGACTCACTTTTTACTAACGTTGTGGGCAAAATCTGGAACAAGCTTCCTATGACACTCACATCTCTCTCATCTACGTCTGTTTTCAAGAAACACCTCAAAGAACATCAGAAATTCTTCTGGCTTTGTCCCTGTTCTAAACCAGAATGAACCTTACTTCTTCCTCCTATTTTTCTCTTCTTACTATACCCCTTCCTTCTGTGCTATGTCCCCTCTGCAACAAGATTCTACAGAAGCCATCTGTATACTAGGCAGTGCTTTTTTTCCCTCTACAACCTTCTTTTTCTTTTTCTCCTTTTTGTCCTATAAATGATAACATTAAACCCTTGAGTTTACATGTACTTGTGTGTATCTTAAACTATGCATTGACTCTATACTACTATTCTTAAACATAATTTTTATTTTTTTCTTTCCAAATATTGTTAATTTTCCTATGTATAGCAATTTAGAAAATTTTTAAGTATTGTATTTTTTAAGTATTGTAATTTTATCTGAAGTATTGTATTTTTTAACTATTGTTTTCTGCAATTTTACTTTGCTTGGAGCTTATCTCCCTGGGCCTCTACTGAAAAGGGACATGTATCCAGCTAGACTAGCCCAGTTAACAAATGTAAAATAAATAAAAAATAAAATAAATAAATGTTATCCCTTCATTACAAATACAGTTGTGCAAAGTGTAGAAAGCACTCATTTTGCTAATAAAAACACACCAAAATAATTGTGCAGGCAGTGTTGAATAGAACATAACATATCTTAAAAGAAATAGACAGTTGCCCCAAAAGACTGTAAATGCAACAATTTAAACAGTTAGCAGCAGCAGTTTTGTTTGACAGCACTTGGTGAATTCAAGCAGTCTTCCCTAGTATAATGGAAGTTTCATAGCCCCAGGTTCTGCGTATATTATGTAGATAAACACCTATGGCCATGTCAAATATATAAATCAGATGTCAGCTCACTATCATTCCTGAATCACTCAATCTAATGAAGGTGCTGGGCAGATAAACACAATCCCATGGGCATGATATAGTAGTACAAGAGTTTGTATTCAGAACTTTGGCTAGGTAATGCCTTGCAAGTGAGACTTATTAGCAGTTGTGCATATCTAATGAAGACTCCATCACTCCTGCTAATGGGAAGTACACTTACAGTGAGTGTGTCAGATAGAATAGGCTTACCAACAAAGGTTTTGCGTGCATTTACTGACTTAGGACCTAACCTTTATACCCACTTTAGTAAAATATTGTTATACGACACTGTGCCTCTGAATACAAAGTTTCTGTAAGTTATATCAACTAAATACAAAATAATCTTACATACAAAAAAGGCAGACTCATTGTAAAATATAATACAATCATGATACAAAGGGACAAAAACTGAATATTGCAAGCAAAACGAATAGAAGAACCCACTCTTGTCTTACAGACATATGTAATTTCACATGCTTCACTTTCATATCTTTTACAAAGATTACATTCAACAAGGCTTCTGCTGTGACTGTCAAGTGTGATGGAAAAAGGACACACAGAAAAAAAACAATCCGTTAAAAAACAAAAAGAAAAATCTAGCAAAGCTAGACTTTCCACTGTGTGATTCCTTAAACCTCTTGTGTTAGAGGTGACAGTGTAATAACATGGGCATATTGCTCTCCATATGTAACATTCCTGAAATGTAAAGGTGAGTATATGTGCTTCACTTCCCCTACCTCAGTATGTTATTGAGGCAAACACTGTTAATTTGTCAACATGTCATGGTAATGCCATGGTTTCATGGATCAGATCTAAAGAGAGTGATGACTGTGGAAAATTAAAGAGATATTTAATGTGCACATTTTAAAGGCATACGACCACAAAGTTGAGAAATCATCATACTGATTTATGTTTTCTTTTTCTGCTTCATCCTTTGGCTGACTCTTGGCAGTATACATCAGTGACTATTGCTGGCGATTATCACTGAATGACAGTAAACTTCCCAATTCAAAAACTCAGAATTGTAGTTTTGCATGTGGAAAGACTTAATCACCAGTAGTGCAAATGATAGTGCCAGTAGTGCTCTTCAGTGAGCTCTCTTCCTTCTCCTCCAATCTTCTTCCTTAGTGTACAGTACGATTACCCCACCTGTTCATATGTGTCCACATGTAAGTGCAAGAGATCGGGACAAAAGTAATGGAGGACAAATGTTCAAAAATAGTTACATATTGCAATTATTTCTCCCATACGCATAGGTAGTTGCCATAATAAAATATGTAGCATTAGCCTATATTTTCTGAAGGGCATAAACTGTGACACATGCATATGTTAGTATAAACTGACTTCAGTTCTCAAGGACTATAAGACGAACATACCAATACTATAACTTAAGAATATGTGGACATTGGAGAGTTATTCTCCTGCATTATCCAAATTAAGAACACTTTCATGCAATGATCATGCCAGCTGTTGAAGTGAGGACACAGAATACATTACTACATCACACACGTTTTGAGATGGCTCAGAATCAGAAACATCTATATGCTTGTATTCCTTATTTGTGCAACACTTGGCATGGAGCTGGTATTTCATACTCTAAATATAAGACCTAAAACATACTTGCATATGCCCTAGTAGTTTGACATCCATGATGCAAATGTGCTTACCAACAGTGCATTTCAGTAAGTGATTTTTGACAGAAAGAAAATACTTTTAGTGGCATGTATTGCTCATCTAAAGTCTATTTCTTTATTAAAAATTTCCAACAAGGTAGCCGAAAGTCCAAAAGTTGCACTAATAAACAATTAAACGGACTCCCACAGTGCACAATAAAGCTCTCGGACAGTAGAACCAAAAAAACCCCAACTTTAATGCAAAATAACGATCTACATAAACATTAAAAACAATACATTTTTGTTTTAATAACTTCCTCAGAGATCAAAGTATTTTTAGTGGCGTGTATTACTCATCTAAGGTTTATTTGTTTATTATAGTTCATTTTATATATATATATATATATATATATATATATATATATATATATATATATATATCAGGAGTTCACTGTGATGTTGTCTACCTAATATATAATGTAAATGATGTTTGCACTGAAACATATAACCCTTTCAAATGTGTTCCAATAAAGCGGGACCATTAAGCACATACTTGCTAACTAGTACTAAAGACATCATTTTATATGACTGGCTTGTACAGCTTGTAGTTACCTTGCCCAATTTACACACATCACATAGTCTGTACAATGGTCCACACCCTACATCAAGATTGTCATACAATGATCTTGAGATGAACAGGAATGGAGGGGGTGCCACTCCACTGCTTGATAACTATAAGTATCAGCCACTATATAAATGGTCACTACATCTTAATGTGACACACAAACATATCATTCACAGCACAATGACATCCATAATTGAATTAATATTAGAGTTATTTATACAGTACATAGTAATTTGTGATCAATACATAGCTGTTTTGAGTTCCTGTCAAAACACTTTGCCCATTCACCCAAACATAAATAATATATACTGTAACCACATGCTGTCTGACACTTCTCCTGTGGTGTTGACAGCTGATGCAGTGCTCACTAGATAATGAACTTTGATAGGTAGGGGTTCTAATCCAGTTATAATTTACTAGTATGAGTATGTGTGGAACTCTAGTGACAGGTAGGACAGGTTTAATCAACAAGTCCGGTGTTCACAATTCCACTAAGAAGAAACATATGCTTTCCAACACAATAATGATGTCACCCCTTCAAATATGTTCTGCCTCACAGTTGTAATCAGGCTTATTCTGTGGCATGAGTGGATAATACATGGTCCTCTAGATTGTGCAGGTAGATAGGTAGGGATTCGAACCTGGAAAATACTAACTAGAGTGACTGTGTGTGTGACAAGTACAAGGTAGAATGGGCATATCCAACAGATCAGGTGTGTGCACTTTCCCTCACTGGAAATATTTACAAAAGGAGAGTCATCCCACAACTACTTAAATGTCTTTTAAGGCCAGCATTTGCCATGCCATACAGTGAAAAGGTCATTCCTTCAAATTGTTCTGTCTAACTATTGCATTCAGACTTTTCCTGTGGCATGCATGGAGAATGCATGCTATTTTTCTAGGGTGTGGACTTAGACAGATAGGGGTTCAAATCTAGCAAAGACTTACTAATGTGAGTAGGTACGTGACTATAGGGTTATGTAGGAATAGCATATCTAAAAGTGCAGGTGTGTGAATGATGCCTTAGTGGAAACATTTACATCATAAGAGAGCTCCCACAACTACTTAAATCTCTTTTAAGGCCAGCATTTGCACTGCCATGCAATGATAAGGCCATTTCCTCAAATATGTTCTGTCTCACAATTGTAGTCAGACTTGGGTGGCATGAGCAGATAATGGATGGTTCTATAGCTTATGGACTTAGGTAGGGTATCAAACATCACAACGTATAAGTAATATACATTTGTAAAACCAAGGTTACAGGCAGGACTGCATTACTCAGCAGATGGTGATACTGTTGACTCCCACTTGTGTGAACAATGACATGAATCAGGGATTTGGGATATACGAGCATTCCATGGCAATGCTTAAGTCAGACCTTGACATGTGTGTTTTCTGACATCTGCAATTTAATGTCTCCTGTAGCAGAAGCACTTAATGCACAGTTGTATAGATTGTGAATATAGACCAGTAGTGGTTCAAGTCCAAGTGTTCTCACATACTGTGGTTGTATAACAGATGCAATGTAGATAAATCAACAATGGGCAACGACTGACATGGCCACATCATTTATATTGCTTCTAACACACCACTGATGTTACCCCTTAAAGTGTGTGCTTTCTGACAGCTGTAATAATGATGTCTTGCATGGCATCTGCAGTTAGTATGTAGTTCTGTAGTATTGTGGACATAGATAGGCAGGGGTTAGAATCGGGTAATGCATTGTGGAAGAAAACAGTGACAGATGGGACTGGCTTACTCAACAAATGGTACCATGCAAATCCACACTAGTCTGAACACTAACAAGGCTGAAGGGTTTTGAGCCACATAAGACATCCTAGGGGAGACTTAACCACTGCAACAGACTGGTGATGTAATCCATTCAAGTGTGTACGTCATGAGATGTCAGATGCATTTTTCTCTGCCATGCCAATGGTTGATATACAACTCTGTGAACTATGAATCCAGGTAGGCAGGTGTTCAAGTCTGTCAAGATGTAACTGCTAAGTGTGTTTCAGACTGGTAACATGGGGGATCAGAAAAATTAATGATTTTAAATTTATACATAATGTAAACATTTACAAACGGGGAGATAATGCAAACTTTTCTAATCCCCTTTATGGAACCATATGCATACAGATGCAATGCTTGGGTTATCCCTACAATTGTGTGTTGCCTGACCAAGTATGATACAAAGTCTTATATGGCATGTTCATTTGGTGCACAATTCAAAAAGAACTTGACATTCATTGCAGATGCACTCCTCCAGTGGTGTGTGCCTTCTTTTATTTTGTTCACATTACAGTACTTACAGATGACAACAATGGCTTATTCCACAGATCTTTATGTGTGTCATGCGACACACCACTCACAAAGTGTAACAGGACCTTTGTTATAAAAGTGTGTCATAGCTTTGGGATGCTCATCCAGTAACTACTGTTTTTCCTTATGAGCATGCCCAGTATAATGATATATTCCGTTGCATGACGATTAGCAGACAGCACAGCAAGTCATCCATGCTGTGGAATAGTTATTATCATTTGTTGCTTTAGGTTATAAACTGCTTAGAATTTGCCTCTGGCAGCAAGGCTCTGAATATGGCCAAGCAACAGAGGTAGTGGCATATGCAAGGAGAACAACAGGAATGTGATGGCCCAGTGTATGCTAGAGGTTTCGATCAACAGCTGCTGTCTACAGTTTACTTACTAGCAGATGATAATATTTCACCTGTCGTGAGGTATGTTGCATGTTATGAGCCAGGTAATATGGATGTGTTGCACAATGGTCAGTTAGGTTGATATTTTGATTTAGTACATGATACTATACTGTCTTCAGAGGTGTACTTTATCAGACTACATTAAGTTGTGTATGTGTGTCAGCAGAAGGTAATACACATGTAAAGCACAAGTGCTTCACACACCCATCACATATATAAGAAAGTCAAACAGTGCATGGAACATTTGTCATTGCACATTACTGACATCAGCCATATTTTTGTTATGATTACTTCTCCTAGGTGCTATTGTGAATGATCTTCCTTTCACACATACCTAATCATGCCCATAGGCTTATACTGACACTCCTACATATATAGTTCTGATGTTAATGGACTGCTACCAAATGACCTATATCTTCCAGGATTTCTATCTTAGTATATTCTTTATTTCTCATAATTACATCTCATCTGTTTTAGTTATACATCTGTACTGATGCATTGCAACATAATCTTCAACTAATATGCTGTTCAAAGTGACAGTTTGATTTTTGTGGCAGATCTGTGTAGATCGTGTCATATAATTGATTTGGGGCTGATTACCTATTCCAATTCCTAGCCTTTAGAATGGGCACATGGCTTCCACAACTGTTATTATTCTTTCTACTATTAGTACTTTTCTCAGAAATATGTCCAGTGATGCTCCTTATTTTTCCCAACTGTTCCACAATTTTATTTTTTTAGTAACCCATTACCCCTGCATTGCTACATCAATGCTTATAAAGGCATGGGAATGTATGCACTTTTGTTACTACATGTCTGGTCACACATTGCTTTTGATTCATTTGGAGTATTTATACTGCCTGTGTTTTATGTCCCTCTCTACTTGACAATGCTACTGACTCTCCTACATGTCCACTACCTGCACTGAATGGAATGCTCTACTGTATCAGGTTTCCTTCTCCACTTTTATCACATCTTTCTGGCCCTGAATTTCATTGATCTCCCTGAGTTTGACTCCAGTTGTAGCTCTCTTTCTCTTAATACCATGTAAAACTGATGACCTTTGGAGAAAGGCAGTGAATTTTACTTAAGTAAATCATGACACTAATTAGCGGCGTCCATTTGTTTCACATCTGAGAATGTCTGCCACTTCACACTCTCTTATTCTGTCAACATCTCATCTTATTATACTAACAATTTAAAAAGTGTCTCTGATTATCCATATTATTTCTCATTTAAACCTCATTTAGATTAGGTTTGCCCTTGGGGCAGAACACTGACTGATTACTTATTTGTTAGGCTGCCACTATTCCAAGTTGCCTTTGTTAGTATCATGCTATTCCTGGTTAGTCCCTTAATGAGATGAAGCTTATTTATCATACTTTGTTTATATTGTGTGCTTGAGCCCTGCTGCACCTCAGCATGGCTGCTAGCATGTGTACTGGCCATGGGCAGATGTTGCTCAACATGTAGGGGTGTTTAGAGTCTTGCATACTTAATAAGCAATGCTGCTCATTGCACACAGTTGACTAATTGTATAGGCTTCAACACAAAGAGTACACTCTTTAATGAGTTCCCAGGCATACATTTCTATATAAGATGTGCAATGAAAAAGGACCTCCTTACAATACTCTATATATGTTGATCAAAGGTGAGTTGATTGTTGATACAGATTCCCAAATCCCTGACTCTGGGATCAACTTTCAGGGGCATGTGGTCAATGTGAAAGCTTCAAGTGAAGTCATCATTGCTGAAGGATACAATTATAACTTTCTTGGCATTTAGTTTAGTCCATAGTTTTAGCATCAGCTATTTGTTTGGGAAAGACCCTCTTGTTTAATCTTGTCATCCTCTGCAGGATTAGCCATAACCCCATTATATATTCTTTTATTTCCGAGAAGTAAATGCCAAAAAGGAGTGGCCATAGGACTCAACCCTCAGGTACACATCTAGTGACAAGTCTTTTGGAAGAGGTAAGTCCTCCTACCTTACTTTCCTGGGTTCTGTTTGAGAGCTAATTTGTTATCCAATGAGTTACATAGGAATTTACATTTAGCTTGGAGAGCTTATCTATGTTTTCTGAGTGTGTGATGGTGACAAATGCCTTTACATAGACTAGATATTTAGTGTGCACTGATTTGCCTTCATCCACTGCTTCAGTGACCTTCTGATAGATGATGGTTAGGTTACATAGGGAGGATCTGTCCTTGATGAATCCAAATTGACTGGTTGAGAGTTTGTAGGTTACCTATGTCCTCATTTATTAGCTCTACAATGATCCTTTCCATAGCCTTACAGATGATGTTGGTAGGCTTATTGGTCTGTAATTACCTGGGTCCACTGACACCAAACCTTTTTGTAAGGGGGTGGCTGTTATTGTACTCCATTCATCTGGCATGAAGCCGGTTTGGAGTCTGATATTAAATACAATAACCTATGTATGAGGTATGACAAGTCTTGTTTCAGGCTAACCACTAGGCTGTCCAGTATGTTATCTGGTCCTGTAAAAGTAAGCCCTCTTTATCCCTTTCCTAATGTGTTCCCTCCCTTACATGTCATTCTCTGTCCCTTGTTTATTTTCATCCCTCCCAATCACCAATTGTACACCGTCTGTAGATAGTGACCACCCCACCCCCCTTTGCTTTTATGTATATACTGTCATGTCTGTCTGTATTTCTGTTCCATATTTGTATAGCCTCCCTGCTATTTTCACTTCTGCCTGTCGCCAACCCAAAGTCCAGCCCTGTTATCTTGTCCATTGGAATGTCTTTTGCAAAAATTGGAAAAGCTGTTCTAACAACTCCACCTCCCCCATTCAGATCTTATGGTTATCCTTCTGTGTGGTATCTCTCCTTGCTATTCTCACCTGAACTAGGTTGCCCCTTTGCAGCGCACATCCACTTTGATATTTCTTGGCCTCTGTGGTATGCAATGCTGCCCTTCTTGTAGTAGCCTGCAAGTAGCTGAAGCGATTTGGTGTTGAAATGCATGCATGGGCATGCATCAACATGGGGTCTCTAGTATGCCTTTGCTCTCACTTCCTTTATGCTTGCCATGCATTCTGTTCTACCACTGTTTTTGCTATATGATAACATAGCTCTGCTCTTGTTGATCCAGTTTCTACTATTTTATGCAGCCTTTGCTTGACATGCACACACTATACTCTACCTGTTACATCTGTAATTAGTTCAAACGTGGCATAGCAATCTCTATGGATAATAGTGTAGCATAGGTATTCAGCAATTGTCCATGTATCCCAGCTTTAATTTCAGACTAGTATGTCAGACTAGCTTTCATAGCTGCTGAAGACAGTGAAGAAAACTACACCCAGTAAGTGGTAACTGAAGATCAACATGACAGAGAACAACAACACATTCAACTAAATGAGCTTGTTATCCCGCGGTAGTGGTGCTACGGTAGCGTTGTCGCCTCACAGCAAGACATTGTCACGTTCGATTCTCAGCTAGAGCATCTTCTGTGTGGAGGCATGCGTGAAAGGGCGTGCCTTCATTGAAGGTTGTGCGTCAGGGCTGGTAACTCGGCATGTAAAAATCCACTACCAAACATTAGCGGACCGGAGTTCCACTGTGGTGACACCTAGCCAGGATAAGCCAAAAGACACAACATAGTAGAGAAAATGAAGTAGAACTGACTATGACTGCAAGACTGTTCCATGTTGTGAGAGCTCAGATAGTACTGCTACAACAAAAATATAAGAATCTGTTTTGTTTTATGTTTTTTATCTGGAACAATTATTTGGAATAGAGCACACTAAACAGGAAACCTAGAGATGAATAGATATTTTCAATAACTTAAGGAGTACTTCACAAAGCGGCAGTCTAAAATAGGTATAAATAATGTCGCAATATGTAAAATTACTTGATTCCAGCATGTAGGCTCACTAAGAATAGATAGTATTAAGTAAAATGATATTTGTAATAGACCAGGGTCAAGAGGGACTCACAGCAACTAATGACTGGTGCTAAAGTCATGGCCTCACATTAAATGCAAAAAAAATGTATCATCGTACCATTTGGCAAAAACACAACCCCTACTGATTACCACATCAATGGAAACCCCCTAAGCACACAACCTGTGATGAGAGACCTGGGTACTCAGGTTGACAACAATCTCACATTCGACCATTATGTAGTGGCAGTGATCAGAAAAGCCTTTTACTTGGTTCATCTCATAAGGAAAGGGATTGCATCCAGGAAAAAAGGAGGTTATTACTTCTCTATATTCCTCTCTCAATAGACCAATAATTGAGTATAATGCCCCAGTTTTGATACGTACCTCTCCAAACATCTACACCAACTGGAAAGGCCACCTAAATACCTTACAAAGAGATTTCATGGCCTCCAACACCTGTCCTATACAGACAGGCTCAGATCACCGTCACTCTGCTTGGTATCATACAGATTGCTCAGGGGTGATCTGTGTCTTGCCTACAAGGAAATCTCGGACACTGCCGTACTGGAGATGCTCCATATCCGCAAGTCTAACTCCTCGTGCATTACCCACTCCAAAAGCCTGAATTTAATATGCGACAGCAACAAAACCTGCTGGAGAGACAGGTTTGTCTAACAGAGGCTGCCCCATCTCTGGAATAGACTTCCCATACGTGTCAAACAGAGTACCTCACTGACCCTCTTCAAGCGCAGCCTTGATGGGTGGATGGGAAACTACAAATTTGTCCCAGGGGTTCCACCTCTGTCACTCACTGACAGGGGTGACAGGTGCTGACTGAGGTTTCTTTTTTGGGGATAAACTCTTGGCTAGGCTTGTAAGGGCCCCAGGGCCATTAGCCTATTAACCGCCTATGACCCTATGATCCTATGACCATTATGCTGGAAGCTGATTTGAAACTAGCTGTTTTAGAGAACCACAAGATGCATAGTCAGTATGGTATGGCATGTTGTGCACATGCGCAAATTCATGTCAATATATGCTGAAAACAGAATTAGGAGCATTCTGGTACTGGATGAATAATTAGTAAATAATTTTTTTCATCTATATGTTCTCCAGATTGCGACAGGAAAGAATTTACTCTGATCAGTTTGTATGTATACTAAACAAATGAATAAACTTATAAATAGACTGCATCTTATTCTGTGAACCCGGGAATGGACTCATAAAATGGTGAGAATAATGCATCAGAGGGCTGACTGAATTGAGTAACTTCAGACAGGATTGCTTGACAGTCAAAAAGTGAAATAAGGGCCACACAGAGGGTATAACATTGCTTGATATAGTGAAGGAGAAATGGGTCACAGAGTATACCAACAACAGAATTGGATAAATAATGCTTTATATCTACACAAACAGCCAAGAAAACTGTTAAACCTCTTAAACGTATGATATCCACCACTAACATCTGCATAACACATCATTTTGCAGATCCCTACCAAAGTAAAATATGTCAGCAGCTGTGGCCCAGAGCATGCTTTAGTAAGCAACCATTCAGTGTATGCATTGCACAACTGCTATGCAAAGATTCCACACACACACACACACACACACACACACACACACACACACACACACACACACACACACACACACACACACACACACACACACACACACACACACACACACACACACACACACACACACACACACACACACACACACATCTCTCTCTCTCTCTATGCATATAATATATATATATATATATATGTATATATATATATATATATATATATATATATATATATATATATATATACCCCAGGATTACCTCAGTGTCACTGCTCGACAGAGGCACAACAAAATAATGGGTATAGTTCCCCATACTAAAGGGGTGGCGTAAGCCACAAAACTATGGGCTAGGATTGTAAATGCCCTCGGGCAGATAGCCTAGTATGAACCTATAACCTATATATATATATATATATATATATATATATATATATATATATATATATATATGTTATCCAAGATAACACAGTGAGACTATAATGTATTAAGTATCCAATGTCAATTCTTGTAGATGTAATACAAAGTGGAAAACCCAAATGGGCAAACAGAGCCAAGCACTGCAATTAATGAATAGGTCAGATTGAGCTGTGCCATGTACATTAAGGGTCAATACACAAATGACCTATGATTTACAGCATCTACTATTATGTGCTTGGCAAGTCAGATTTGCTACATACAATATAGCATTAAACAAATTACCAATGAGGTACCACCCTGAGCTAAAATATCCCATTCACAAATGAGTGCATCAGTTACACAAATACACAACAATCCAGTACAGAAAATTGCTATGGAAGAGAGACTACCACTATAGACACGGCAGTATACACTTCACTATGACATAGGCTGTATCTTGCTTTGTGTATTCTTTTTGATGGATGACAGAAAAAATGTTTGCAGTTTGCACACTCAGTGTCAAATGTCTGTGAATGAGTTTAGAGAAAACATGTCAACTAAATAAAGAACAGATCACTGAATGAAAGGTCGTGAAAGAAAATACCCCAGCATGTAATATACCAAATGTTCATAGTTGTTGATATTCAATATACATGCTTACTTTATGTACATTTATATTGTGTAATGACACATCAAAACTGTACTAAATTAATAGAATTGGAGTGGATATGTGTTTATTCACTTTGAAGGATATGTTTTGTTCTGCTGCTCATGAGTAAACTTGATATATAAATCACACTATTCTAAAAAAAAAAAAAAAAATTCATGATATCCCTCAGAGTTTCAGAAAACCCAATATGCAACCTAACCTGGGTCAAAAATAAACCAAACAGAAACTTCACAGTTTGGAGAGTGTGAAGTTCATTCCTTGAAATATGTTATGCACCTAGTTCACTAATAAAATTCGAAGTTTAAAATACGTATTACAAAATAATAAAATAATTGGTAGTCCACAGTTGAGTTAAAATGGAATATTCCTTATTGAAAATGGAATATCCTTTTTGCCAGTAAAGGATGTTTCAAGAAAGGATATTCCATTTTTAACTCAATTGTGGACTGCCTACTATTTTATTATTGAAAATGGAATATCCTTTTTTTCAATAAAGGATTTTCAATAAAGGATATTCCAAGTCAACTGTGGACTGCCTACTATTTTATTATTGAAAATGGAATAGCCTTTTTTTCAATAAAGGATGTTTCAATAAAGGATATTCCATTTTAACAACTGTGGACTACCTACTATTTTATTATTATGTAATACATATCTTAAAGTTGAAATTTTATTAGAAAACTAGGTACATAACATATTTCAAGGAGTGAACTTCACACCCTCCACACTGCAAAGTTTCTGCTTGGCTTAATCACACTATTCTACAATACTGTTAGCAAAGATGCTCCTTTAAAATAGTTTTATATTTCTTTTATAGTTTTATTTTATTTTATTTTATTTTATTTATTTTACATTTGTTGACCGGGCTAGTCTGGCTGGATACATGTCCATTTTCAGCAGAGGCCCGAGGAGAAAAGCTCCACTATATACTAAGTACATTATATAAAAAAAATTGACTAATCTAAGATATAGCTCAATCAGAAATTACAAAAACAAAAAGAATGAAAGATAATTTCAAAGAGAAAAACAAGTTTACAATATGCAGTTCATTAAATATCAACGATTGTACAAAATGTACATACTTAAATCTCAAAAGTAAAGGAAACAGAATTGAAAAAGGGTAGAGATGAAAAGAGTGGAGGAGAAACAGAGTGAGAGAGGATGGTTAGTCAGGTGTGTTGCAGGAACAAAGCCAATGATTTTGGAAGTATAGTTTAATTTTCTGTTTGAAAAGTGGCAGGGATGTAGTCAGAGTTATGTCACTAGGTAAGAGATTCCAACTTTTACCTATTGTGTTAGTGAATAGAGAATCACCTGCTGTATTGTTTGCCTTTATAGATCTTGTCATGAGTTTACTAGAGGAGCGAAGTGAGTTAAGATTGTTGTAAGGAATTAGAAGTGGAGAGAGTATTGGGGTGTTGCCTGGTAGGTATAATATGTTGTTGGCAATAGTGAGTTGAGGAATTATAAGGAAGTTTTGAAATTCAAGCCATCCTAGTTGTTTTAGGTTTATACAATGGTGGGTCCTAAAGGGGTTACTAGTGGCGAAGCGAGCTATGTTGTTATAGCAAGTTACAAGTTTGTTAAGATTAATTTTCCTAAGGTTTGTATATATAGGGGAAGCATATAGGAGAGTTGATAAAAGATGAGATTTAGCAATCTTGGTACTAGTTGCTGGGGTTAGGAAGGGTTTGATGCAATACAAGGATCCTATTTTTCTGTTAACTAATTTGATGGTGTTGTTAATGTGCTGATCGAAGGAGAGATTGTTATCAATGGTTATTCCTAAAAGTTTTGTAGTAGGATCAGGAGATATGATAGTACCATTATTTGAGGAGATGGTAAAGTGTAAAGCGGGGGACCGAGTGGTGGGGGAGAAGAGGAGGAGTTTTGTTTTTTTGGCATTTAGTAGGAGAAACCATCTTGAAAACCAAGTTTCTACAGCATTAAAGGTATTTTGGGTCAGTGAGATCAGTTCTGCAGAGGATGGTGCTGAGCAGATAAGGGTAGAATCGTCTCATGTTGTATGCAGGTTGCTTGTGGGATTGCAGTTTGAAGATCATTAATAAAGAGGGAAAACAGAAGTGGACCAAGAATGGAGCCCTGGGGAACTCCAATGGAAATGGGCAAGAGTGATGAGATATGGTTTTCCCATATTACTGCTTGTTGTCTGTTATTAAGATAAGATCTAAACCAATTAATGGCGAATTTATCACAAGAGAGAGAATCAAGAATGTTTATTAAGAGAGAGTGGTTGACCATGTCGAAAGCTTTAGAGAGATCAATGAAAAGAGCAGAAGAGAGAGTATTGTTGTTTCGATTTTTGTTGATAGTATCTACAAAGGAGAGAAGGGCAGTGGTGGTACTGTGGTGAGGTCTAAAGCCATGCTGACAGTTTGCTATTATGTTGTGATGAGAGAGATAGTGAACAAGTTGCTGATGAATACATTTTTCCATGATTTTTGCTAGGGGTGAGAGAAGGGCAATTGGTCTAAAGTTGGAAAGGTCAAGGGAGTTACCACCTTTATGTAGTGGGATAATATAGGAGATTTTCCAGATGTCAGGGATGGTTCCCTCCTGGATAGTTCTGTTTATAAGTAGGGATATAGGGTATGCTATTTCTTTGGCAGCTTTCTGAAGGAAAAGAGATGGGAGCTTGTCTGCAGAAGGGGTGCACGGTTTCAGTTTGTGAATGAGTCTGAAGATGAAAGAAGTAGATATAGGTTTCAGAGAGAAGTTGTAGGAGGGGTTAGCTATATTAGTTGGAATATAAGAGTTGTTGGTATTCATTTGTTTGGCTAGAGATTGTATAGTTTCAGAGGAAAAAGAGTTGAATGCATTAGCTGTCTGGAGAGGGGTTTCTGGGTCAGCATTAAGTGGGGAAGGAGTTTTAGCAATTCCTGGGGAAAGAAGTCTATTTACTGATGACCAGAATTGTTTAGAATTGTTAAGATGTGTTTCCTGAAGATCACAGTAGAATTTTTTCTTATCAGAGATTATTGATTTCTTAGCCAGATTTCTAAGCTGGCGGAAATGAACTAAATCTGGGTTTTGTCTATGGCATCTCCATTTTGTCCATGCTTTGTTTCTATTATGAATGAGTTTTTTAGTATCGTTGGTAAGCCATGGGGCTGTTTTGGTCTTTACTCTAATAGAACGCGTTCAGGAGCATGTGTATCAAGTATGGATAAGAAGGTAGTATTAAAGAATAAGACGGCTTCCTCCAGGGGAAGTGATTTTAAGCAATTCCAATTGCATGCTCTCAGTTCAGCTTGAAAAAGGTCTATGTTAAAATGCTTGGTAGAACGAATTAGCCTTGCATTTGGGATGTTAACACATTCGGACTTTTCTCTGGTAATGAAGGTTAGGGAGTGGTCGCTGATATTGTCTGGCATAGTACCTACTTTATACTGTTTGTTGACTTTATTTGTAAGTATCCAGTCTAATATACTCTCTCTCTTACTGGGCTTATTGACTCTTGTAGTTGAGGTAATAGTTTGGGTGAAACCATGTAGGTTAATATGAGAGGAGGGATTGTCAGTATTAATAGTGTTCCAATCTATGTTAACGTCGCCTAGACATTAGTTGCATAGGTTAATATGTGTATACTAGGCTGACAAACACTGGGGCATTTATAAGCCTAACTAAGCATCCACAATGTATCCTGCATGTTTATTTGACATAAAGATTATTTTAAGGAGTATATGTAAGCTAGGCCAAGATTTACAAGCTGTCTCTGTCCATTAGATAAACTGGTGCTAAACCTGGGGTTTATTTCTGATTTCTCATCCACTAATTCAGATTTCTCTTGAATAGGGTTAAGGAAGAGCTCTGCTTCACATTGATGTGAAGCCTTCTCCAGAGAAGGAGAATTCTCTGAGACAAATACCTGTTCTTCCAACATTCCTATTTATGTCACAAGAAACGTTTAAATCCGTAGTTTGAATAATTCTGATGTTACTCATTTTGAAGATATGCAAAAGGTCAATCAGAGTGGGATCCGAGTGTATCTCTCACCTGTCCAGATTTTAACAGAATGTCCAGATTATGCCTCATATATTTGGTCCTCTTCTCATAAAATTGTGTTTTTGACAAGTCATTGAAAACTAAAGTCAGAATATAATGGCAGACAATTGAGTTTCAGACTTCATACCCTTCAGAAAATTCATGCCAATGCAAAACCTATTGTTCTATCGGGTTCCTATTAGAAGACTGAAGACACGTTCTTTCGAATGCATCTTGGTTAAACTTAAAAGACTGAAATGACAAAATATTGAAGTGGCTTTTAAGTGAATTCTTTTCCTGGGAAAAAATTAGCTTGGCCGCTTCATTACTTTGCCATTTTCGGCACTGTAGTGCAGTCTGGGAGTTGGTATATTTAAGTAGGGAGGGTGTGGGGGGGGGGGGTGAAGCCCCCCACTTAATGAAATGTTTAAAGTGATTTGTTTTTTATTTTGTTGGAACAGCGATTTTTTTCCCAAGGGAAAAAAATCGCTGTTCTGACAGTTCAACATTGTAAGCTTTCGCTTACATAGGGTCGATTAATCACTGTTCGCATTTTTAAGCATTTGGTGATCTAATACAGACCCATTCTATCAACTTTCTAAGTTTGACAGAGTAATATTTAAAAAATGCCCCTATTTTGAGGCCTTTGTCTCCTCATTATTTATGGCTTTGCACAGTTTTCTTGCTCTAAAAGGGTTGAGAGGTATGGATCCAAAGATGCCTCGTATGCTAGGAATAGATCACCTCTCAACAGTCTATAGGAAACAGAAAATAGAGATAGGGATTTGAGGTGATCTGGATAGGACATGCTGTTTCTGCTCTGTGTTCTTTTTGTGAGGAACTTCTGTGGACGTTCCTGTTGTTGCATGTGCCTGGTCAGGTATATACCAAAGGGAACATTGTACTCAGTGATCAGCATGATGAGGGTCAAATACAGAAAAATAATGACTTCCTTATACCTAGATGCCAAGCCTTGTTATAAGTTACGAAAGATAGAATTATTTCCTTATTACATTAGGCACATGCTGGTCAAAAGCCAGGTTACTATCTAGATACATACCCAAATCCTTCACTACTGGTCCTACTCTAAGAGTGTATTATTGATGAGGTAAGTTCCTAGCATGGCTGATTTCCCAAAGAGTAGTATTATGCATTTCTTGGCACTGAGTTTTAAGCTCTGGCTTAGTCTTTCCTGTAGGATGATAGCATATTGGGAGAATCTATGACTGCTGCTGGTTTGCAACCATCTGCCAACTTGTTCAGGTCATGACCTTGACATTGGTATTGACTTCCAAGAAGTAGGTGCCAAAAATGAATGGTCCCAGCACAAAGCCCTGAGAGACTCCACTAATGATTGACCTCTTTGTGGAAGTTGTCTCCCCTATCCTAAATTCCTGGGTCATATCTGACAGCCAGCTGGTTATCTAGCATGTAACATAGGGGTTTATGCCTATATCCATGAACTGGTTTACAATGCTTTTGTGGAGTGTTGTATCAGTCATGTAAGTATCCCAGTTTCTAATGGAGTAGTTAAAGTCACCCATGAGTATGGTATTGGTTCATTGATGTGAGCCTCCAGTAAGTTCAAGTGTAAATTGCAGGTTTCTTCAGTCATAGAGGGTGGCCTATAGCTTGTAAGGCTGTAATATAATGTACATCCAGCTTCTCTAGAGGTGAAATAAATGTATCACATGAATGTTGCTCAGTGTACTCTCTTTCATTTTGCTCTACTATGTCTCAAAGTAAGTACCATATGATTGTCATACACTAACATTTGTGTAGCCTGTCTTTTTACTAATATTTAATGTTTTCTCTGTTAGCTATAAAAATGTTATCTCTTGGAGCTTTTCCCCCTGGGCCTCCGCTGAAAATGGACATATCCAGTTGGACTCTCCCGGTTAACAAATGTAAAATAAAATAAAAATAAATAAATAAGACCATGCAAATCTGGAGATGTTTGAGCACATCATCCTGTTTGACTTGTTTTGAGGTGAGTTTGCTGTTGATATAGATTGAGACACCTCCACCTTTGGCTTGTACAATAGTTGGCCTAAATGTGTGACAGGCATTTTAGTCCTGCACTTCCAGGATGATCTCTGGGGCTTTAAAACATGTCTCAGTAACTGCATGGATACCTACATTGTCTAGTGTGAGGAGAGCATAGAG
Organism: Protopterus annectens; assembly: GCF_019279795.1. Taxonomy (NCBI): domain Eukaryota; kingdom Metazoa; phylum Chordata; order Ceratodontiformes; family Protopteridae; genus Protopterus; species Protopterus annectens. The sequence continues at coordinate 461,248,356 of NC_056732.1, forward strand.
GGAGTGGGGTCTCTTGTTTAGGCTCCTTGCATTGAGCAGTAACACTTTTAAATTCCTTTTGGTTGGTTTTGTTATGTGGGAAGGTATTTCATTTTGAAGGTGCCTAAAAAGGTATTATGAAGAGGACTAGGTTTTAGCCAGTATTTGAAGGCCTAGAGGGGACAGGCAGGTGCAGCCCATCATTGGCAAAGTAATATGGCCCTTTGACCATATTCTGCCATGTGAACAAATATTGTACCCCCTTGGAATGGCACCAGAAATTAAGTTAGTTATTGAAGTTAATCATCTTTTGTTCATACTGTGGCATCATCCTTGGTTACAGTAGAGTGCTGCTCAGTGCTAGGCACATACCAGCCTGGAACATCAAGTGTAATTGCTCCATGATTTCTCTCTTTATATAGTACAGGGAAGTACATATCATGTCATTTACACCCACATGCCTCAGCATATGTTGGTCTATGTGTTGGGTCAGTACTATGTGTGGTGGGTGAAATGCTTATGTTCCTGACAACCTGACTGTTATTTTGACTGCTTTTGTGTGAAAGGCTTGCTTCCAGTGACACAGAGTCATTGCATTTCTCAGAGACTATATCCATTTTTCTAAGGATTAGATGACTGTCAGTGAACAAGAGAATATTCCTGCATTGTCTTGGGGTGCTCACATCTACCAAGCTGGCAGTGCAGAAATTGCAAAAGTGCCCACCCATGATGTCATGTCTTTTACAGGTGGCCTACAAAGGAGTGTTATGGCAGGTGTATACAGCAGGTGTTTTGAGGGTAGACACTATTGATTTAATGTGGCAGTGCTCTTCAACATGCAAACAGGTTACTCTTTGTGCAACTGAATCCTGTGTAAGATTACAGGGAAAGTTTTATAGGGAAACTTTACTTTCTAAGTACTTGCATCTATACAAGGCACTGGTAAATGCTGCTGTGTGATGAACAGCAGAATTTAACAGTGCCTTGTATAGATACAAGGCCAGTACCGTTGCTTTTCTCACTTTGTATTTACTTAATTCTTCGTTGATAATTATGCATATTTTCTTCTCCAACAGCACACAAAGGTGACAACACCAATATTATCTTGTCTTACCTTATCTTTTATTTTATTTTATTTTACGTATTACCCTGGTAAACCCATAAGGCACAGCTACCTCTACCAAGAGTACAGGAACACTATCCAAATAAGTCAGATATTCAGAAATTACGAGTTTGGAATCATACAGCAGACAAATATATATATATATATATATATATATATATATATATATATATATATATATATATATATATATATATATTAAGGGAATCAACCCTAAAACTGCAAGATGAAGTTCATTGGCAGCTAAGCGCTTTAATATTCTGCATGAAAATGCCACAAAAAAGGCATACACTGTACTGTATTGTAGTTGCTTACATAGGCCTCAAACTTGACCCAAGCCTCTCCCCTGTCCCCTAACAGGCAAGAATTGTATTACTGAACCACCAGTTAATGAATCATGAATGCATAGTTAGGTGTCCTATCCAGCTTAAGTAGCATAGTTGATGGCTGAAACCAAGAGTATTTGGTGAAGTAACCCTGGGGACTTCAGTACTAGGAGTCTCAATTACTTTTTTTTTTTAACAGAATGAAATATGTTTGCTTGATCCTAAAGCGTATTTAGGAGTTTTGATAAAGTCCAGTGTTTATTTTAAAGGTGAAAGTGCTCAACTGCGTTTGTTTTTATTTTATTAAAGTTTGTTCTGCTTGGGGTCATTTGATTGTAACTATAGCAAATTACTGATCATCATTGTCATAATGAAGCCACATTGCAGGATCTGCTAATATTCTGTGACAAGGTGTTGAAACACCAGGTCGCAGAGTATCCACACAAAAGAGCAGGAAGTACCAGGACATAAAGTAATCCAAATGGAAGGAGAAGGATGCTTCATCACATGATACCACAACTATATATTCCCATTCTGAAGGAAGTATGGGCCCCCTCGAAACTGACTACATATATAGATCTGCAATTGTAGGACTGCATACATATCTGCTAACCTTGCAAGACCCAAACATAGTAAGAGTTTTGAAACATGAGGAGAATAAGTCAGAGATGATTTCCCTGCTTAGTTTAGCAGAAGTATATCAGCATCAAGTGGGAATGGAAATCAATTCAAAAGTAACTAAAAATCAGGCAGCAACTGAATGTGCCAAAAACAAACAAAAAAAAAGAATATAAGGTGAAGGATCAGAGGAAAAGGCAAGAAATGTGGAAAATGCATTAATATAGAGAAGTCTTGGAACAACCTCATGTTGATCAGGATCGGATGCAGGAATGGTTAAGGGGAGGTGAATTTTAACCAAAAAATGAAAGATTAATATTGGTGGCCTAAGATAGTGGACGATGTACACATTGGTTTACAGAGTCCATTGAACATGTGGGAGAAGCAGACAAATGTAGGTTTTGTAAAACATAATTTGAAACAGTTGCACATCTTGTTGCTGCTTGTGATATACTAATGACAGAAGGACTGTATACTGAAAGGCATAATAATGTGGCAAGACTGTTGCATCAGGGATTGTATAAAACTTATAATACTTGAAGTAACTGAAGAGCACTGGAAACATGAGCCACAAAGCATTATAGAAATTATCAACAGTTCAAAAAATAGATGTGAGAAAACCAGATATAATAATCCATGAAAAGAAGACAAAAGTAGAATTGATCATAGAGATTGCTACACCCAGTGACTACAGTGTCTTACGTAGAGACAGACACAAAGTCATAAAATACGAGGATTTGCAGGCAGAAATGAGGGCAATGTGAAAGAAGGATACCCAGACACTTCCAATAGTAGTAGGAGCAACAAGTCTTATGAAAAGGAATATGCAACTGTACTTAGATATGTTACCTATATATGTAACTCCATATGAACTGCAGAAGGAGTCATTACTGGGCACATTGTGGGTGTTGCAAAGAGCACTTCTGGCTAACATCAAAGACCTAGGAATGGGGTCAATTCCCATTATGGTATTAGAAACCCAAAAGACTTGGAGAAATTAAAAAGAAAGAGCAGGAAGTACCAGGTCATGAAGTAATCCACACAGAAGTACCTCATGGCTTTACATGTTGATTGATTAATATATTAATGCATTATATGCAGATGTCCCATGAACTCATCTGTTCTGAAAAAACTCTTCAACAGGGAACTATTGAGCTTAAATCTTTTCAATACAGGTCAAATTAAATTTTATTAAGGTTTATTTATTTGTAGTTGTTTACCAGGGTAGTGCACTGATCAATATTGGCCAATTTCAGGTTTAGCCCTGGTAAAATACAAAACATTTCCCTAACAAAAAATAGAGAAATGTAAGCAATAACAAAACAGTTCAGATTAATTACTTAGGAAAAGCTGTGTATATACTTTCCAGTGAACAAGCACAGTGCAATCAGCATGACTGTAATGTACAATATATACATCATTTTCTAAAGTAGGTCAGTCTTCAGTGAATTTTGAGACAGGAGAAGTGACTCAGAAAGGACATAGGTTAAGTGATATGTCCTGTGTTGAAGTAGGATCATTTGGCTTGGATAAAGAAGTGCTTTTTGAGTTGCATTTTGAATTTGGAATAAGTGTTGATTTCCTTAATGTCAATGAGGTGACCTTGCCAAAGGCTAGGTGCTTTTATTACTGATTACATGCTAAGCCATAGCTCTCGAATGCTTCTGATTTTGCCTCATATTTTTGATCTTTTCCTCATAAATTTGTATTTTTATGGCAAAATTGCTAAGGACTGCAGTCATTACATAATGACTGACATTTCAGTTTCAGACTTCATATTTTTTCTGAAAATGTATGTTAATGTAAAACCTGTGAATCTAGTAACTGTTTCAAAGTACATAGGAGTGGAATTTAAAATGTGTCCATAATTTTGGGTCTCTGTCCCCATTACTTTTTGGCTTTGTCCCTAACTTTTCAGCTATGACATTGAGGGTATGTTTAAGCACAGTACAAAAGAAGGCAGCAGACGTAACTGTATGTGACATATGGAGTATAGGAAATGTATTTTATGTACAATCTGTTGAAGTACCTGTAAGATTAAATTCATAGCTATAGTCCACACTAGTCTGTTGTAAAATAATCACTGGTTTTCCACAGTTGACCCAAACAAATCAAGTTACTAAAGGTACTGGAAATGCTTGATGTCTTACTGGCACATATCCTTTCACAAATAATATGACCACTTCACATATTTGTTCTTGGGCAGAAGAACAATAGAAGCTAGTCTCAGCTTTGTTGTTGTTGTTTGTCTTTCTCCTTTTTCCCGGTAAGGGGTTGCCACAACGGAACTCCAGTCCGCTAATGATTGGCAGTAGATTTTTACAAAACGCCGAGGTGCCAGCTCGACGCCCAACCTTCAACAAGGCACACTTTGTAAACCTGAAAATACTCTTTTTTGGTCTGAGTAATCTGCTTGATTTTTCCATGCCATTATCACAAAGCAAAAAAAAAAAACACCTGTAAGAGAAGACTGTGACTGTATTTCTGGGACTTCAAAGTTGGGCACAGACTTCATCTTTTTTTTCTGACAGTCATGGCTATTGATATACCCACTAAGTGTATTGTTATCAACTTATTTTCCCAGAAAGTAGAGATACCATTTTGGAAGCATTGACTTATGTGACATTGTTACTGAAGCAGAGGCAATTTGACTAAGAACACCTGTGACAATGACTCCATTGTGAGTAACACATTGTTTTCATTCAAATGTATAATTTGATGTTCACAACAATTACTTGGATATTGATTATTTCCATTAATAACTCATTTATGAAATCTGAGAAAATTATGTGGCATTTGCAGAACAGATATTTTAAAAAGGTTTGATGGAGTCTACACTCAAATAATGCATTGAGATTTCACAAGCACCAATGTAACTTTCCAAGGGCCTCTGTTGATAATTTTGATACATGCCTCAATTCAATAAAGATTATAATCCACAGAATAAATCCTTAACATCCACATGAATGGAATTCCTTAGTTCACACCTTGAAGGATGGAATTGCTAGCTCATATCCATGCTGATGTTGAGGCTAGATTTAAAACCATGCTATTCTTGTAGCTGCAAACCATAACTAGTATGAAACAAGCCAGTGTGTGAGGTAATATGCTCAAAAGTACACCTGCAAATCATTCAGAATACCAATTGTAGAGAAAAATATGAATTTTTTTTCTTTTGATGCAGAAGGATTTTTTTTGTACTGGGGTAACAGGGATGGTAACATGATGACAGAGCTCTGCTTTTGCCAAATGTTATTATTTTACTTGACCGTTTGCATTTATTTTAGTATCATTCAGTTATCATATTGTTTGTTTACACAAGATATATTTTGTCTGCTAATTAAAATCTATCTCTTGCTTTGTTTTGGTTTCTGTCAAGGGGTGGTGCTTGACTGACAGGATTAGATATGGGAGAGTCTTAAATTGCTGAACTGGTTTTATCTTATACTAAGGCATTGCATCCAAACTGGATTATTTAACAACCCTGACACCTGAAATTTTTGATGATGCAGTTTCTATTAGCAATCAAAAAGGATAGGAAAATCAGCTGCAAAAACTTTCACTGAGTCAAGATTATACATGCAGTTTACTTAGCTACTGGACTTACAAGCTACAACCTGCTGTCAACAAATAAAGCTGTGAAGTATAGTTCTATAAATGGAATATATTGAAAAGAGGCAAACATGCAATACTTTACACTTAGTAATGCTCACCTCAACCTCACCTCTGCTCACCTACCTCAACTGACAACCACCTAAAGGAAATAATAAGGCGGTATAGCTACTAGTTTGTAAGCGCCTTTGTTAATATGATGGATGACTGCATATCACTTAAAATAAGGGATCTAACCCATCCATAAGCATCATGCTTTTAAACATTTTTGTTAAATGTCATATCAACATATTGTTTCTTCAACAACTGAAGGTTTTTAACAGATGTTCACAGCATATGAAAAAGTTCAGGGATGGTCATTTTATCAGAAGCCTTTGTGCAACCTCAAAATATGGTCCATCTAATTTGATTAGCTTGAAATTATGAAGTAAATTTAGCAGGCTGCAGACTGCATGTAGAAAGCAGATGGATTTGGGAAAAAATTGCTACAAAGGAAAACATCATTCTGGACTTTCTGTGTGGCATAAGAAAGATTTTGTCAACTTTCTTCACTAACTTGTTTAAAATTCTGAAGCACTTGAACAAGAGATATGATACAATTATCATGTAATGGGAATATAATTATCATGTAATGGGAATATAATGTGGTCTTAGGTTCATTAATTTACAGATCAAGTATAAAAGTCAAATGACACAGTAGCCCTCATAATTACCTAGTTCAACTAAGCAAGGAGGAAGGTCTGTCAAATTCCTTGGGGGTTTCTTATCCCAACAACACAGGGCTTACTTCCATATTAGTGAGCTTAGTTTCTAACAGGCATCTTGATTATTTTCTGGAATCAAACAGAGTACTATGGCATATAATGAGATATAATTAGAAATTAATTCTACCCCACTAACTGTTCACAAGGATATCAAGTTTAAATTTACTGTGAAAAATGAGTTTGGATATGCATACGTTCTGGTGAGCTGATCTGTTTGGATGCTTTGAAACTTCTAAAGACACATACAGCCACATTTATTACTCAGAACCTTTCTGGAGTCTTGCTTCCAATCCTCTGGCAGGAGTCATTAAAGGCAAAATTACAAAGTGTTAATAAAGCTTCAGAAGCAGGAGACCAGATAGAGGAAGCTGCAAAGAGTTGCTTGTCAAACAATGTTGAAAATTAAGAGTTTGGTGTCTAATAATAAATGCGGAAGATTCTCTTTTAGAGATTAGCTTTAGACAAGACAAAATTACACCTTCAAAGAACATTCAAATATCAGACGTGCAATCATCCTTAAATGTTATTAGTTCACAGAACTGGGAAGACAAAATCAGAACAATATGTAGCGTGTGCCAGGTCTCTGAAGACAAGTAAATTGGTTACATTGCATTACACTAATTTAGAATATAAAGAACACTGCGAATCTCTTTATAAAGAAAACTTTTCCCAGGACTTTAGAGTGCCAGGGAATAGAGGAAATGTTTAAAGTGCTTCAACCTACACGGAGATTCACAGAGCAGGTAAGTCAAAAACATTACTAGTGGCAATGATAGCAATGTAGAAGTGGTAGAAACCATTACCTTAACATCAGAGGGAAAAAGCCCATTCCCAAATGACCTTATTGCAGAATTATACCATCTCTTATGACCCCGGTTATCACTTCTCCCTCACCAAAGACATCTAAGACATCACTCTCCTTACCAACATAGAATGTTATTGAAAGTGGTTAACTACAGATCCATTTACACTACGCCTGTGCTAAACTATCAGCTTTGTATTTTCAACCTTTTCTATCATCCATTATTTCTTCAGCTCAAGCTGCTTTTATAAACTACAGCAAGCTACTCAAATTATTAATATTCTAGTCTGAACTTTCACTTCCAAATTTAATGAGGGAAACTTATTGTGTGCCCATTAAGATCCTAGGAAGTTACTAACCTGCTAGCCCTGGGGCCCTTATAACCTCACCAGATTTTATGCCCAAGTCAGCACCAGTTGCCCCTGTCCAACAGGGACACAGGTGGGATCCTGGGGGTGAACTTTCTGTCTCCCATCTAATATAGGATCATAAGAAGTTACTATAAGTTCAGACATAAATACTAGGCCAGCTTTCTTAATAGGCCATTGTAGGCACAACCAATTTCCTTTCCAAAGGTAAGAATCAAACACTGCACCATGTGTCTGTGAGTCAATAAGTTCAAGTAAGTGGCTAACTCTCCTTTCGGGCTATTGCAAGCCCAGTCAATTACCTCCTGTGAGAGTTGAATGCTGGACCTTGTGTCTATAACGTGAAAACCTTAACCAATATGCCAACCTTCCAGCCTTGGATGGGGGGGGGGGGTATTTAAAAACATGGCGGCTGTCCTAATCTTTTGTAGAATATTCTTGGGTTAGATGTAAGTATGATGTAGGAACGGTGGGTATGATATGATAGAACACCTTCTACAGAATGATTTAAGTGGGGCATTTCTTCTCTAAAAACAATGCTACAGATCTATTTTAGCCTCACTTAGGACTGAAGGTAAAAAAAAAGATTAAACCTTTCATGCCATCTACTCCCTCCTAAAGGTCTTATTGTTTAATGGCTTTCATCTGCCAGTCTGCCCATAGATTAGTTAGCTTCCTATTTTAGAGGTTGGGTTATTCCATAAATGCCAGCTGTACCTCATAAATACATTAGACTTGTGACTTTTTAGACATCTGAAAGGTATGGGAGCATGAAAGCTCCACCTCTGTTAAGTTTTAATCCTGACATTCCCAGGAAAGAAGACAACAAGATTGTTAATGTAGGGATACATTTCACAAGACATAAAGTTAATAGCCAAGAGTCATCGGCAAGTAATATAACATAATAAGGTATTTATTTATGTTGTCCAGTGCTTCAAGCTGTCCATGTCCAATAAGTAGTTGTCCACCTAAAAGAACTTCAATAGTGAGTAAGCAAAGCAGATGGAAAAGCGGGTACCCTGATGAGTTCTTTTTTGTAAATGGAAGGGTGAGGACAGCGTTAAACTCATTTGAAGTATTGTTACTTATTTATCCACAAGAGCTTTAGCCACTGTGGACAATTTCTAAATGAAAGTGTCTCCATAACAGACTACAGATGCTCCAGTCTTAGGGAGCTGTATGCCTTCTCATAGTCTGCTCTGTACTGATTACTGGCTCTGAAATGTACTATTGTCTGCACTATTTCACATTGCAGAAACTGGAGGGCAAAACCCAGATCTGTTGTGAGTGTTCATTGCCATTGTTTATCTATTGAAGCATTTATGCAACAGAGGTTTGTTAATGGTGTTGGAAACTATACATACACATACACACATAGACATACGCATATGCATTTATAAATATATGTGTGTGTGTGTGTCTGTGTGTGTGTGTGTGTGTGTGTGTATATGTGTGTGTGTGTGTGTGTGTGTGTGTGTGTGTGTGTGTGTGTGTGTGTGTGTGTGTGTGTGTGTGTGTGTGTGTGTGTGTGTGTGTGTGAGGTGTGTGTGTGTGTGTGTGTGTGTGTGTGTGTGTGTGTGTGTGTGTGTGTGTGTGTGTGTGTGTGTGTATGTGTGTGTAGTATAGTTTTATATATATATCTATATATATATCTATATCTATATATATATATATATATATATATATATATATATATATATATATATATATAGACAGAGAGAAGAGAGATTTGAATTTGCTAACCAGGATACAATACTGATCACAACTGACCAGTTTCAGCCCAGGGAAAAGAACAGGAATAAAATTGATGTGCAGAATACAGAATGTTGATGTGATGCAATGTGTGCAACACTGTATGATGTTACAAGAAGGCAATTATAGTATTCATTTATTTTCCAAGGTAGAGCATTGCTCTCCATGGATCTTTTTTCAGACTCGGCCCAAGAACAGTGTATAGTTAAGTGACTTGCTCAGAGTCAGAGTGGAGGCTGACAGAAAATCATATCCTGCACCACTGGACAACAGGAAACAGCTTATTAACAGCTCTTTAATCTGCTAAGTTGACTGCCAGACAGTATAGTGTAGTGTAGTTAAGCACCCAGTATAAGAAAGCATTTCATTATATAGACAACTAAAGTTGAAATTAGCTTTTCCCGAATGGAAAAGTTATATATACTATATGCAAGCAGGTCAAATGTTAAGATAAGTGATTTTATATATACATTTATATATATATATATATATATATATATATATATATATATATATATATATAGTAGTGGGTTATAGAGAACAAGAAAGTTATTGGACAGTAAGACAATATGGTGTGCTTAGGTAATGTGGCCAGAGATATGACACTGGCATTTAACAAGTTTTGGAGGAAGAGTTTTTGGATCTGTCCAGAAGATTGGTTATGATAATATTTCTTTGAGAAAGGAGGTTTAGGGCTGAGAAAAGAAAAAATAGTGAGTGAAGCTTGTTTTGGGGGGCTAATATTAAGTGAGCTAAATGTTCATGATTCCTGAGGTTATAGTATGGAGGTTATGATATTAGTTTAGCTGCTAAAGGGAGAATGTTTGGTTGCATATTGGTTTGAATAGTTTAGAGCCTAGTTGGAGCCTTAGTTTTTTTCTTGACTAAGAGCCATTTTGCTTTTTCTATGGCAGCATCCATGTTCAGGGAAGAGAGATGGAAGAACTTGCAGATTCTATTGGTAATTGATTGTGAGTGGCACTGCTCTTTGAAGCAGATACAACCAATGGGAGGCTGTACTCCAGGTTTGAGGGGAGGATGTCTTTATCAATGGCTGATCTAGATACTTTGTAGAGAAATGAGGACAGTTTGTTAGCTGGATATCAATGAGCTAACCTTTTTTCCCTAGTTTTCTCAAGCTGAAGTTTGAGTCTGAAAAATTGGTTTAGCCATGGACCCAGGTATATATAAGTGTTAGGGTTTTCTAAGGCAGTGTTGTTATGATCAAATATTTGTAGCTTTGAATGCATTCTGTGGAGCTTTTCTTTGCATAAGTAGTGTGTGTGTGTGTGTGTGTGTGTGTGTGTGTGTGTGTGTGTGTGTGTGTGTGTGTGTGTGTGTGTGGCATGGTGCATGTGTGTGTGTGTGTGTGTGTGTGTGTGTGTGTGTGTGTGTGTGTGTGTGTGTGTGTGTGTGTGTGTGTGTGTGTGTGTGTGTGTGTGTGTGTGTGTGTGTGTGTGTGTGTGTGTGTGTGTGTGTGTGTGTGTGTGTGTGTGTATAAACACACTCAAGAACAGTGCAAATTCAGTAACAAAAAGTAAACATTTTAATTTCTGTGACTGTTTTAAAGCAACACTATGACATTAGCATTTAAGGTAAATTTTAATTGAGTTGAAAGTCAACAAGAAAAAATGGACCGCACTATTCACATACTGCAGTAGAAAAATGAAGTTCGTGTTTTGGAAACTCTGTTACTGGTTTTTCAGTAAAGTAAGAAAGCATGTAGTAAGGAGGTATTATAGCATGTCATGTTTTCTTAATCAGTCTTTTTTGTGATAGTATTATCAGGGGTGTCTCATGGAAATAATTATTAAAACTGATTTAACACAGGTTTCAAATCAAATCTTAGCTGAGAAAAGTACAATAACAATATTATTTCTTTCTAAAACCCAAGGCTTTACAATATGTGGAAAAGTCAGGAAATCCATGTTTATTTTCCTAATTCACAAGGGGTCTTTAGTCTTTGCCAGACTGCCTCAACACTGATTGGAAACAGACTGTACTTAGGATTCAGGTTAAGATCACAATGATAACCTACATTCAAAAGCCCTAAGCAAAAAGCAGCCCAAGAGAAAATGCTCCCTTGGTGTCTACATGATATTAGGAAGTGACTGTGTTACACTCTGTATTGATTGCTTCCAGGTGGGGCATTAGCAAACTGGATACTGCAACTTAATTTTATTTAAACCAGAGAAAGTTCAGAACACAGTGGGGCCCTAGTTTCAAAGGTTGCTGTTTTTTTTTCCCTAAAAACACCAATTTTCGTGGATGATAAACGTTTCCCCTTCAACTGGTTAGTCAGAAGCTGCTTCTTAAACCTGAGAACTAGGAAGCCTGAAGGAGTCTTAAATGTTATCTATCACACACTAAACATGAGCATAATAAAATTTGGTGAAAAGGAAAAAAGAAGAAAATAGCTGAGGCAGGAACACATTATTAATATTATTAATTATTATTATTATTATTATTATTATTATTATTATTATTAATTTAAGTTTCTTGTTTATTTTATTTAATTATTTGAGAGGGTGCATTTTGCAATGAGCCAAGAGGAAACAGTAGTTATATCCACAAAACCAAATATTCATTCTTGAATGAAAATGGAGCAGCCTTTAATTACTGCTACCGGCATAACAGCAAAGTTCAGTTAATACAGTACACTGCACATCCACCAGTTTGCATATGCTTTAGTTTCCTGTATCACATTGTGCTTTATTGCCCCTTAATTGCCCATAAAATGTAAAAGTACCCCATAATTCAGACTAGTAGGAAGTCCTCAAGTAGTTTGCATTTATAATAGTTCATTTTAAAACTATGCTGGGTACAATATAAAATGAACTTAAAAGTTTGCTGACAATGTAGATAGAGGGGGTTAAAGCAGAGACATAGATACAAATATATTTACTGACTTACAGCATAAATTAAAACATATTGAATAAGTATGATAAACTGCTCTTAATGTCACTTAAAATTAAAATGATTAATAGTCTCACATGCATCAATACCTACATTTTGGGCACTTAGAAAGTGTTAATATCTTGCTTCTGACATTAATTTTTTGTCAAAGATACTACAAATTATACATAGAAATAGCACTGCTTCTAAATGATAACTGAGTTAGAAATATGGGAATGATGAGTCAGGGGACTTGAGTTTGACAAGCCCACCTTGAAGGCAGAAATAATGACAATGAAAATGTTTGTATTCTAAGTCTGAATTACTTAGACTCTGCAAAATATCAGACCGGTGCATTATAATTAGCAACATGCCATCCAATATCTACACCTGCTTCTCTCTTCCTATATATATATATATATATATATATATATATATATATATATATATATATATATATATATATAGGTTCACTATGAAATTTGAAATCAAAATCTAAAGTTTTCAGAATATCAAGTTCAGAATCTCGAGATCTTGGAATCTTGAAATTGTGAACCCTTCCCAAAACACCATCCAACACACTAAAACATGTGTATGCAGGAGGGTAAGCCCTCCTGCACACCCCCTGCAACTAAAATATACCAACTCGGAGATTGCACTACAGTGAGGACAAGGGAAATCTCCCAGTCTGCTCTGTATGCTGATCTCCGTTCAGGATTTTGAAACTTCGAACATATGAAATCCGAAGTTTTGAGCCTCGAAATTCTGAATGGAACCCATGTATATATATATATATATATATATATATCTATATATATATATATATATATATATATATATATATATATGTGTGTGTGTGTGTGTGTGTGTATAAGATTAGAATGACAGTTTACAGCAAACAAAATGATTTCAAAAAGTAAATTGTGATATATATAAAGTGGGTGATTAAATATACGTAAGGGGAAAAAAATCAGAATCTAATGAATACAGTGCTATAACAGTTTAGCGTTGAATGTTCTGTTTCCATTTGGAAAATAAAAATATATTATATTAATTTCCTCCTTGGTCAAAGATATGTTTAAACAAGTACGGTAACACTTATGGAGTAGCTGCAATTAATTATATCCAATACTACCATCAAATCAAGTGTTTGCTTATTTATTTATTAACCTGGCAAGCTAACAGTCCCTTTCAGTCTCAACAAGGGTAAATGTAATATATAAAGAAAGAGCAACTAATCAATCTGTGTGTGTGTGTTTTTTACAGAAAACCAGTATAACTGGTGGATAAAGCACAGTATGTGAAGAACAGTGGTCAGGACTGAGCCCCAGACACTGGAGCAGAGGTCATAATACTTGAACCAATGTGATGTTTGTGCAGTAAACATTTATGCCATATAGTATGATTACATGCTAGATGCTTATTATTGCAGTAAAATACATCTTGTTAAAATGTATCTGAGAAGTTAAAGAAAGTGGAAGAATAAAGAAAGCACCATGATAACAGTTCTTTTAACACCGTGACAGGGATTCATTAAGATGCCGTGCACGTCTCTGCCAGGCTTGCTCCACTGGGCAGCACTGAGCAGTGACACAGGCAGTCAAGAAATATTCAAAGTGAGACAAGAATTGCTTTTGTGCCGCTAGCTGCACTCTGAGGTAATTAAATGAGCAGTGCAATGATGATGCCGTCCAAAGCATAGAGCAGCTGCAGCAATGATGATGCAGCCCAAAGCACAAAGCAGCTGCAGCAATGATGATGCAGCCCAAAGCATAGAGCAGCTGCAGCAATGATGATGCAGCCCAAAGCATAGAGCAGCTGCAGCAATGATGATGCAGCCCAAAGCATAGAGCAGCTGAAGCAATGATGATGCAGCCCAAAGCATAGAGCAGCTGCAGCAATGATGATGCAGTTCAAAGCATAGATCAGCTGCAGACTTTATTGTGCAAATCTCAAGGGCAGGAAATGTGAACCCACAGACTGAGGCAGTCAGAAAATAAACTAGTGCATGTAGTAGCTAGGTTGGAAATGATAGCGTGGCAGTTACAGTGCCATATAATGCTATATAGTGATACAATACATGGAAATTAAGTGCAGTGGTAGCCACTTATGTGGACTGTTATCAGATGCATAAAAAGGAATAAAAATATGCATGGCAAAGTAGAAAAAGGGGAAGGGGAAGACGTACATGGACACACAGAAGGACAACATACAGGAGTAAGCAGGTGGGAAGAGACAGCGCCCAGAGCGCACTACAGTGATTCATCAGCAGGTAATGGATAACGGTGACTAGTTTTATGGATCACACTCTTCCCTCATCATTCAATGATCAAGGTTGGCTGGATAAGGAAATCTGCTATAAACTTCAGGTTACACTCTATCTAGGTCATAAGTCTTCCCACTGCTCTCTCTCTCTTTCTGTCTCACCACCGCAACCTTCACCACCTACTGCAGTAGCAACTGGGTTACTTCAGGCAATAGTGTCAGGCTTCCTGCAGATTTGGGGCAGGACACTCCCTCAGTAAACTACTCCCAGCTTCCTTAACTTTATACTCCTTAGCAATAGCAACAACAAGTATAGGACATGATCAAAGTGCCTACTTGGCAAATATATCATCCAGACCTGCAGGGAGGAGACACAGTAGGAGGTTTTCATACCTGAATCTAGCTTGAAAATACACAATGTATTTAAAGCACAGATCAGCATTTAGCAGAACTGACTGTGGCTAATCACTAGTGTCTCCTGTGTCCTCTGGTAGGTGACACAATCGTTAACTTGTTCTGGTCATGATGAAAGAGAAAGGACAAGTCAAGGAACTGTGATAGGAATAAGGTAAGATGCCAGAACAACATAAACAAGTCATATTCCAGTGTACCTCTTCCACTATCTGTATGGCAGTCAGCAGGTAGGTGCATTTCCAGTGTGTATACATTAACATATGGCAATACCAAGTTATGCACATATGGAGATACCAGGTCATGTTCAGGCTCCATGAGGGGGTGCATGAAAACTCCATAAACCTCATAAATGGTCCCTGCAGAAATCCACATATTCCATTAAGAGACAATACCATGTGCTTATGTATGCCCTTGAAGTTCCACACAATAATCTACATATACATTCTAACCTGACCTTTGCAGATACGTGCCAGTCACAAGAACAGTACTAAACATAAAACTGGAATATAATTACAGTGCAGTCCACTTACAGCATTAGTCAGGAGCTTCAGTTTTCCATGTGTGGAGATTATCTGGTTCTGCACCACAGGTCATCATAATGATGTTTGTATTCCTCCTGTGTCTGGTAATGCCTGAGACTGAACTCGGTATCTCAGCTGGATCATACCAGGCATCTACAGTTTTGAAGGTACTATTGTAGGTACCCAGTAAGTGCTTCATTTATTAGCTATAAATGAGATGCAGCATTATTTTCCTCTTCTTCACACACCATACAGGTACTGTCTGGTGCAGATTAGCATAAGCTACCATAGCCTCCTGAAATCCCTCAGAAAATTGTACCACTTTTATGAGGAACAGTATGGCAGCATGTGAATCATCCTTACCATGTGATGTCTAAATTATGAGTAGTGCAACGTGTAGTTGTGAAGTGGCATGACATGCATGTCTGCACATGAGCTGGTGACCATGAGCTGTCACTTGTGGGCACAGACAACAAGCTGTAATTTAAGCCACAGATGCATGGCAGAAAAATAATGTAATGCACAGAAATTCATGCAAACTGGCCTAATTTGCTTATGTGTCACACAAACAGGCATAAGATCCCATTGTTTTAGAGGCATGCAGTCATTTTATAAGTTAAGTCATGAAGATTTGAGAAGCTATAGTAGATATCTGAGTGACAATAGTATGTAAAATAATAACACATCCTGGACTCACAGGAAGCACTGAGGAAATACATAGTTTTCTGCAAGTGTATATTAAGCTGTTTTGGCCTACTTTCCCAAGGAACATGAATTCACATTACATAACGCTAACAATATAAATATGTCTGCCTGCATGTGTGTATAAGGCATAGAGTTTACTGGCAACAAGGTAGCCCAAGATGTCAGGACAGTCTCTCCTTGTATATATCTTTATATAGGGAATGCTGAAGGTATGGTCTGTGTAATCTATATTGCAGCCCAGGGTGGTGAGTATGGCATTTATATGCAAACATGTATTCCCTCACACAGAGTAGGAGGTATGGGCCTCCTTGAAAGTGATTACATGTATAGATCTGCGATTGTAGGACTGCATGCAGACATAGTGAAAGTTTTGAAACATGAAGTTTAAGATGACTCCCTTGCTTAGTTTAGTAGAAGCATATCGGAGGCAAGAATGAATGGAACCCAAGCCAGAGGTAGACAAAAATAAGACAGCGAATGGATGTACCAAAAAACAAATGAAAGACTATAAACAGAAGGATCAGATAAGAAGGCAAGAAATGAGGAAGAAGCATAAATGTTCTTAAGACAGAAACCTGCTGGAACAACGTCATGTTGATCAGGATCTGATGCAGCTATGGTTAAGGAGAGGTGAATCTAAATGAAAAGATGAAAGGTTAATGTTGGCAACTCAGGATAGTGGACTACATACATGTTGGTTTACAAAGTCCAGTGAGCATGTGGGAGAAACAGACAAATGCAGATTCTGTAAAACAGAGCTGGAAACAGTCACATATCATTTTACTGGGTATGATACACTAATCTGAAAGGTATAATAATGTGGCAAGACCGCTGCATTGAAGATTGTGCAAACATTACATTATTGATGTAGCTGAGAAGCATTTGAAACATGATTCACAGAGCATTATAGAGAATGATGAAGTTTATAACACATGGGATTACCAATTACCAAGAGTTCAAAAAATAGATGCGAGAAAACCAGATATAGTAGTCCATGAAAAGAAGACAAAAGTACCATTGATCACTGAAAATGCTGCATCCATTGATTACAGTGTCTTATGTACAGAGAGACACAATGTCATAAAATACCAGGACTTTTACACAGAAATGATGACAATGTGGAAGAAGGATACCCAGACAGTTCCACTAGTTGTAGGAGCAATGGGTCTCATAAAAAATAATTTATAGTCTTATTTGAATATGCTACTGATACCTATAACTCAGGTAATCTATATTACCATTATTATTATTGGATTGCAGAAGTTGTCAGTTCTGGGCATGTTACAGGTGCTGCAAAAAGCACTTTTGGCTAACATCAAAGACTGAAACAACTTTTAAATTCATGAAATTTAATCATACTTTGACTAAGGAATGAGATCTATTGCCACCATGATATTAGAAGCCCAAAAGACTTGGGTAAATTAAACCAGATGGATTGTGTCACTGTTGTTTCACAAGTTTTTTTTAATGTTGGTATATGACTGCCTTATCCTACACATATCTGCTATAACAAAATGCTTGAGCATCATGGGAGGTGGACATGAAGGAATGTGTGATGATCACCTGTCTGTATTCTGATACTTGTCCTTACAGCTATAATTGAGCACCCCCTCCTAGCTGTTGCTTTGACTATAGCATGGAATAACTATGTTACACCTATGTCTGTAGTTGTCATCCTTCTAGTCTCAGTAATATGCAGTCTATAGCTCTGTGCCATTTTTTTTCATGTGTCTG
This sequence comes from Protopterus annectens, assembly GCF_019279795.1. Taxonomy (NCBI): domain Eukaryota; kingdom Metazoa; phylum Chordata; order Ceratodontiformes; family Protopteridae; genus Protopterus; species Protopterus annectens. Next base: position 461,266,234 of record NC_056732.1, read on the forward strand.
CATGTCTGGAAGATAAGTAGACAGTAAAGGCTAGATAGTATCAGTCCTGCTAAAATGATATTCTGCTACAGGTACTTAGAAAACATCGGTGGTAGTTGTTGAAGAAAGGGGTTGATGTCCAGCCTTTATAAGACCATGAGTGGCAAAATATGTTCTATGACATAGTTGTTGTGGGGGCTGCAGTCCCACATTATAGCAATGTTTCAGTCACATTACCAACATGGTGGGCCATGGTAAGGCAAAGGCACATTGCATAACGGTACAAAGGGTGTGTGGGGGGGTTCTCATAGTATGAGCAGAGACAGAGGGGTTTTTGGTGTTCCTTCAGATGGAGGGTGGTAATGTGACCATCCCTGGGGGAGTGGACACTGGCATCAAGGCAGACCCACCTTTACACATCTCAGTGTATGAAGCATAAGGTTAGTAGGTCATGCAGCACATTTGTACACAGCAACATTGCATCTATAGACTGAATGCTGATCACAGCATATCAGGCTTATGTTCTGTTAAAGGAACATCAGTTTTCTGGTCACAGCAGCATGACAGCAGAGGCAGGTTGGGATTGTATGGTATGTCTTGCAGGAATATCCTTAGCACTTCTATCACAGGCACACAGTTGTAGCACAGAGAACTATGTTCAGTCTGGTATGTCTTTTGTTGTGTGTTCACATAGCAGACCTTCGCTACAGTGACACAGCAGAAGATGGGGCATAGGTTCAGAGGTGAATACTAGACTGACTGCCCTGAAAGGCCATTTTAAGCATAATCAATAACCTGGCATCAGAATCAAACCTTGTGCCTTCTGTCTATGAGGCGATGTCCCTAAACATCATGCTAAATTTGCATGACAACAGGCTGATGATAATGACAATGCACAGATACCTGAGTCAGAGTCAAAGACACAGTGGCTCTGTCTATTTGCATCATGAGCGGGTACCCATCCACAACACTGTATGAGAATATGGTCTCACTACAGAAGAACTTCAGACTACACAGTGTAAGCATTTGCCATCCTCAATGAGGATGAGCTCTGTCATGATTCTAAGCAGCAGCAATGCTCTGTGGAGGCAAATAAGTGCACTGAATTTGAAGCAGGTATACCCAGCATTGCAGATCCTCACACAGTGTCCAGTACTGTCACATGTTAACAATTATATTGTAATATGCAGGCAAAGTATCAATCAGCAGATGTGCCAAACTATAATCCAAATGCAAACTATTGTAATCCAGTCCAACATGTAGCTTACTGTGATGTGCAGCATGGAAGAAGATGTCACTCAGCTCTGGCAGCAGCTATATAAAGACATGGAGTTGAGGGACAAAGTAGTGATTGGCTTATGAGGTCTATGGTGGTACAAACTGCCTCAGTTTTCTCTATCCTGAGTTTATCTGGTATGCCCACCTATATGTACACTGACAGTGTTGCCCAAGGACAGAGTAGGGTACATACCAGGGAAGTCATCACAGAATATACAGGCCTCATTTGTTTCTAGACATATGCAACATTCTCCTGCCCTTCATCGTGGGAAGAGATGACACCCAGCCTCCACTGTCAGGACACCTCATGAGTGGGCTTTATCCAGATCATGGATTTGAAGTCACACACCATCCCTAACCTCAGTCCTAGTTCAACAAAGCAGCCAATTGACCCATGGTTGCAGTCACACAGAGGCACCGCTGCCCCATCACAGGATGAAATTATCCATGGCACTGAGTATTAGTCACCCAAAGACACTGTCCTCTGTCTCCTCTGACAAATTCTCTGTACCCAGTGATTTTGGACATCTCTGTGCCATTTTGTCCCAAGCCACCAGTGCACATGATTATCATGATGCATGCATCACACACTAACTGACAGCTTATGGAATGGTAGCCCTTTGTGTTCACAAATCTTTGTGACTGTGGGCCAGGAGGCTGCATTTTTGCTTTATAAGTGCAGTCAGTGGTACCCAATACTTCAAGGTCTTTCTTTCTTTCTTTCTTTGTTGGCTAGAGTAAAACACTAATACATTCAGACCATTTTCAGGCTCAGTCTGGAGTGTATAACAAGAGTCAACAAACAAACAAAAAACAAAACATTTCAGTATCACAATTACATTTCAAGGTACTTACAACTGGCAGCAGAGTTTACAAAGAAAAAAGCATGTCCATGTTGCAATCACAACACTGTCCAGCCCTTCTTTTCATAAGTAACCTTTGATCTTCTCTCCTTATTCTCAGCCTCTCATAACCACTGTAGACAGCAATATAGTTTTTCTTGGAGAAACCTTCCAGTCCTTGAACAAGGGTGCCTTATTTCCTTGGCTGTCCTTTGATAATTAACTAGGTTAGCAGAGTGCCTTGGATTCTCCCCTGCTACTTTAAACTCCAGTTGACGGCTTCCCTCCCTTTGTCCACCCCCCAAGAGATTGCTCAGGTACAACACACCAAAGGTTTTAAAAACCCTGGATGCCATATTTGCTCTAATTGCAGCTGAAAGCCCTCCAGGTGTAGCATCTCTAGTAAGTGACAGTATTATTTTTCTTTTTCTCAGTGTTTTATTCCACACTGTAAACTCACTGTCCCTGCATAGAATATTACAGTAATTTCTCTCTAAGGTAGCTTTCAAGTTATTTTTTTTTATTTTTGCTGGTTTAGTTTATATTTGGATATTAGAAGCTTATGTTTTTGTTTTTGCTTGCTCCCAGTTTCAATAAACCTGTTTCAGAGTTCCTCTAAATGATAATGCTAAGGTAGAAATACTCTTTCTTTTTTAAGTGCTGAATGATATGTATGGTAAACTGGTGAAACTGCTACATTGTTGCAATATTGTCTGGTAATAGGATATGCTAACTAGTTATATGGACTGCTGCTGAATAAGACTGATTGCAGAGTCTGAGTGTATTTCTTTTGATGACTTCTAATAGGCTATGTTCACTTGCTCTGTTTTCTGTACCATATTTATGATGTCTGTGCTTATTTTGATGTCATTATTTTATTGGTTTTAGTCTTACATTCTTTCCTTTTGTCTTCTTTGCAACTTTTAGAGCCACTGAGCACCTGATCGCTTTGCCCCCCCCCCCCCCCAACTTGTGTGAGCAAGGAATCCTCTCACTAAAAGCAAAGAAAACTCTAACCAGCAATCATCCAAAAATAGACTGCAGACCCAGGTTTAACTCCAGGAACCTTGTTGTTGTTGCCACTTGTGTAGTGCAGGTGCCAGCTTTTGTGACTACTGTTACGCATTGTTAAAATCTGTTACAGTCATCTAGAGTGCATACCCCAGGGGCAACCGCTGCAAACCTTCTTCCTCTTAGCCCACTCCTTTCATCTGTTTTACTGTTGATAATTTGTTTTATGTTAAGGTATTGATTGTTTCTTACAGCTGCTGTGGGTGTAGCCCCACTCCATTCGCAACACTCCTCCCCTTCCTGCTCCTCACAAACACTCTAGCCTACTTCCTGTCTCCATCATAGAATCCCTACCTCCTCCACCACCTCTCTATACACACCACCCTATAACCATTAACTATTACCTATAATTAATATTTTAACTGCAGTAAATACGCATATCTGAACTTATTACAAATAAATTGACAATATATAATTCCCATTCACCTTATCCATTGTCAAGAACATTACAGATAAAGTAACAAGTATCCCCCCATATTTACTAACTCGCTATCTCTGCTACCCTCTCTTAACTAGAGGATACCAATTACCTGACCAATACTTCCTGGCCATACTGCAACTCCCTAACACGTAAAATAATAGCTCTTGCACTGGCCATACTCTCCATTACTATTCTGTAGCTGTATACCCAGCATTACCTGATGCTTATATAGCTCCTAAGTCCCTAACATCACTTCAACTTGTAGCTACAGACAACTCCCATTAGCAAGTCTTACACTCTCATCCACCTATCACTTCAAATCTCTTACCCCTCTTAACAACAAACTCCCACATACACCTAATACAGTACCTTTAATACAACACCAGTCTCACTCATTCATAGATAGTACCCTTGCATGTAACACATTCTTTCTGAAACTAGATAACATGGGTTACACATATCCAACCCAACTACTAAAAACATCATTCTACCCATTAATAATCTTCACCTACTCCTACTTTCCATCATGTCCTCCTACTACATTCAGCTTCACAGCCACACCTCATCCCCTCTTCAAACTGATTCCACAGCCAACACCACCAAACTAAAACACTTCCCTATATGGCCATGTGACCTTACCCCCCTACCCTTCTCTTACTTATGCATTAAACTGAAAATCAAAACTAGCCCCATCTCTTCTCAAAAACAAACTAAAATAATTCACAAATTGACCAAATTCTATCTACACCTACTCCATAAACTCACTTGCAGTGGTGATATACATCCCAATCCAGGACCCAAAACATCAATCAGCCCAAATTTAAATCAGCTAAATCCCCTACACCACAGACCTACCTCAGCTCACCTCTTCTTAAACATTAATGTAAGAAGTATACTAAACAAAATTCCTGACCTTCATGCCCTACTAGCTCTATACAAACCAGATATCACTGTGTTAACTGAAACATGGTTCAAACCACAACATCAGAATAATGAGATTACTGCCCTGGGCTACAACATTATCTGAAGAGACAGATCAGAGAAAAAGGGTGGCGGTGTTGCAATATTATTACAAAATCATCTTACCTTAGAACAACTAGATTACAATACCCATGAATTCAAAGATGTAGAACTAATCCTTGCCAAATTAAAAATAAGTTCCAACAAACATATAATTATTGCAGATGGCTATATACCACCAGGCAATAACATCACTGTAATGGAAAGCCTACTTAATTGGACCTCCAACTCCCTTCCACATGAAGCCATAGTATTTGGAGACTTCAATATTGACTGGCTTCACTGCTCCAGCCATAATCCCTCTGCTTTCATAAACCTCCACAGGTTTACCCAAACTATAACCACCCCCACTTGAATTGACAAAACTTCCAAAAGCCAGTCCATCTTAGACTGGATCCTGGTGTCTGACTCCGCTCTTGCACGCAGTCTGGTTGTCTTCCAGATACCTAAGTAACCATCATCCAACCTACCTAATTAGAAACAGATCCCAAACCATCAACCAACCTATCTTCAGAGTAGTTAGAAACAAAAAAAACCTTTATAACTACTGATCTCATCAATACTCTAAATAACTGGACCCCCATAAAACATCTACCTCTAGACGATGCCGTCGAGTACTTTAACACAACCTTCATAAAAATCTCATGCACTGCCTAGAACCATTAGTCTAAAAACTAACTATGTCCCATGGCTAAGAAAATATACTAAAACTATAATAAAAGAAAGGGACAAGGCCTGGATTTAATATCAGAAAAACAAAACCACTACTTTGAGACAAAACTATGTAGAGCTTCATAATAAAGCCAAAAAACAAATCAAACTAGACAAATCCAGCTACTATGCAAGCGTGCAAGAAAAATAAGCTCACAATCCACAAAAATTCTGGGCCACAGTAAATGGTATACTGCATCCAGAAAAGTCCATGACTCCAACCCCTGTGCTTCCAAATAACCATGAAAACATTCCTACTCAGTTTAACAAATTATTTACCAAAACAGTCCAGACCGTTGCCAATGCCCAAAATAGTACTAGCAGCTCCATACCAATAACTACCCCAACACACCCCAATATACAAAACAATAGCCCCAGTTTTCACCTCCACTCTGTATCCATCAAATCAATATCTAAACTCCTTGGTAAACTTAAATCAACCACTCTAGCAGCTGATACGCTGCCAGCAGACTTCTTTCGGATCTCAGCTGAAGCTATAGCCTATCCTGTCTTTATTCTCATAAAAAGATTTCTCTCAGAATGCAAAATCCCCACCTCATGGAAAACATCATATATAATTCCACTGCACAAAGGAGGCAACTCCTTAGATCTCACCAGCTATCGCCCAATAGCAATCCTATCACCTTTATCCAAAATATTAGAAAGAGTTGTTCATACTCAACTAATACAGTACCTCCAGAATAACAACCTACTCTTCATATCCCAGCATGGCTTTAGACCTTCCCATAGCACCACAACAGCACTACTATCATTCACCAACATAGGTAACCACCACAGAAACAAGGGTCTATTTGTTTCTTCCATATTCTTAGACCCATAAAAAGCCTTTGACATGGTAAACCACAGTCTGCTTCTTGATATCCTATCCACTCTAAATATAAGTCCCTCCTCTAAATAATGGTTTAACAGCTACTTATCTGCCCGTCAGCAAGCAGTCCTATGACAGGACCAATTGTCCCCCTTGTTACCAGTAACCATAGGAGTCCCTCAAGGATCCATCCTTGGCCCATTGCTGTTCTCTCTATTTACAAATCGGATCTCTTCATTCTCTCCCACTGCCTCAATAGTGCAATATGCAGATGACACTAGCCTCATACGTGCTGCCCCTACCCTTAGTGAGCTTCAAACCCTTACCAAAAATAACTTCACACTAGCCGAAACCTGGTTCACCAACATCAAACTTCTTCTGATTCCCAAAAAAAAAAAAAAACTAATTATTTTCAGTCGTGCCAGAGCTCCTGCCCTAAATAATAATTTCACCATTAACTCCAAAGAAAACATTCAAATCAGTCCAACCACACACACTAAACTGCTAGGCATTGAAATAGCAATAGCCTGAGGTTCGATATCCACATAATACAGACCATTAAGAAAGTTAATAAAAAACTTGGTCTCCTCTACAGGAACAAACAGTTTATGACAAAATGCACCAAAGTAACCATCGCAAGGACTCCTCTTCTATCCACCCTCCTCTATGCCTCTCTCATCTTGACCAATCTCTGCCAAACTGATCAAAATAAAATGGAATCTTGTTACAACAAGATTGCCAAGTTTGCTACTGAAGCCTCATATAGGTCCCACCACTGTCTATCCCTTAAGCAACTCAACTGGCTTGAGTTGTCTCATTTACTTCTACTCAATCAACTCTCTATAGTACACAAACTCTACTACCTGCCTTTGAAGCTAACAGTATTCACCACAATAAACATGACATGCTGGAGGGATAGATTCCTGTCCCAGAGACTTCCCATACTCTGGAACAGGCTACCCAGCTATGTCAAGCAAAGTTCTTCATTAGCACTTTTCAAGAAAAATCTTGATGAGTGAATGGGAAATAGGAAGTACACCCTGGGGATAATTTCTATGTCTCTGCTCGACTGTGGCACAGGAAATTAACTTTCTTGGGTAGCATAAGCCAGGGAACCTTGTTGGCTAGGCTTACGTAGGCCCTTGGGCCAATAGCCTAGTACCTACCTATGAACCTATGAGATAAACCCAGCACTTCAGCACCTAATTCAGCCCCACATTCCCTCTAGAGCCTTAAGATCAAGTAACCAGAACCTCATAACTGCCATGAAACATAAAAACAAAGCTGGTAAGTCCCTCTTTGCCAACACCATTGCCGAAACCTGGAACACACTACCAAGCCAAATGACTTCTACCACCTCCTTTAGTCAATTCAAAAAACTCCTGAAAACCCACAATCTAAGTAACTGGCTATGCTCATACCACTCACCAGGCTAATCCATACTAAGAGAATTTGTCAGGGTACAGCTATGTATAAACAGTTTCTCCCCTGAAAGCTTCCAAACCCGTGTACATTTACTTTACAAAACTTATAACTGCAAAAGAAAAAAAAATGTACCTCTGATTGTCTACTGTAAGAAATGTTAATCACTAGCATGATATCCTGTTGTGTGTATATATGCTATATGTATGTTTGTTAATCACTAGCATGTTGTCCTGATGTGTATATATGCCGTATGTATGTTCTACTTCTTTTGCTCTCATGTAATGTATTGTATTGTGGAGCTTTTCTCACTGGGCCTCTGCTAAAAATGGGCCTGTGTCCAGCCGGACTTTCCTGGTAAACAAATGTAAAATAAAACATAAATAAATATATTCTTCCAAGTCAGTTTAATGTAATTCTCCCTAACAGCAGCACTGTCTAATAATCACTACCTTATTTTTTTGTCCAAGGACCATATTTCAGTATAGGGGCTGCACACTCATTGCATGTGTGACATAAAGGTATTATCTCTCAGACATAATGTTCTATTTTCTATGCTTGGAATGATTTGGCTTAGCTGGTACTGTTTTAACACCATTTCCTGCATAATGAATCCTGTAGTCATTCTTAACTGCCATCTGTGCTATATTATGTAATACACATACAACCCATTGCAAAAACCTTGAAATGTAATTGCAACATGAAAATGTTTTTCTTTTTTATTTGTAAACTCTGCTATCTGTGTGAGAAAGGGGAAGCTTTCCTGTACGATAAGTTTGAAGAACAAAGTTTCTGTTTGGAAGATAGTCATTAGGGGTTCTGGAAGCATTCACCCTTAGCGCACTATGAATTCATATATGCTCCTCCAGCTGTAGAAGCATTATGTCAAGGAACAATGAAGTATTCTGGAGAGAAAGGCCTGTGAAGTACCCAGGGTATTCACTGTTGGTTTCTGAAAAGTCCCTCTATCTAAAAGTAGAAATAAGAATAAAAGAGCTATATATATCTTGGTCTCCACAGGTATGAGAATGTAATGCATTGCTATAGAGTCTGTGTGTGGGTGACACATATCAACTAAGGTCTGCATGACATCTCGATGTACTCAAAAGCAATCAATTACCTCCTGATCAGTGATGTGTCACCCAGTGATGACCCTGTTTCGTTTACCATCATACTGGCAGGAAGTGGCATTGCTAATCACTAACCTGTGCTGTTGGATGATCAGTGCATCTACTCCCAGTATCTTACTGTCTGAAATTGATAGTTATGATGTGATTTCCAGTTTTGTAGTCAGGTAAACAATGGTGCATAATTCATCCCCACATACAGTTATGAATTGTGACTATGTCCACCTCTTATATATTTGTATATAATTTGGCCATCATGCCCTACCCATTTTATTTGTATATCATTATGCAGGCATTTGCTTATATCCTGTGTAGCACATTTGTACTCTCAAAAATGCAGCACAAGATGAGGTGGGGACTCACTACTAAGATTTGCCTAACTAAGTGCAGGTGATTCACATGTAACTGCATGCCATGTACCATGAAACTTGGGGTCTATATTAGAACACTGAAGTTTCAAAACGTCGAATGTTCTAATATCGACCCCTATTCAGCGAAAGTTGAAAACATCGAACATACAGAACAGCAATTTTTTTTCCTAGGGAAAAAATTTGCTGTTCCAAAACACATACGCACAACACAAACACACCAAACAAACAGCAATCCACACACACACACCTAAAATCTTACACCTAACCCAACACTAAACTATACACACACCACTAACTATCCATGTACCTTAACCCAAACCCTAACCCTAAGGTCCGTCACTATCGCACACTCACCTCACCTGCATCCTAACCCTAACCTTAACTCACCTACCCCGCCCTAACCCTCACATCCACACAATTGAACACTTATCTGACTGACGCCCTAACCCTAACTCACCTAACCCGCCCTAACCCTCATGTCCACACAATCGCAAACATACCTAACCCATGCCCTAACCCTAACTCACCTAACCTGCCCTAACCCTCATGTCCACACAATCACACACATACCTAACCCGCATCCTAAACCTAACTAACCTAACCTGCACTCAATCGTACACTTACCTGAACCCGACCCGTAACTTTCCACCACAGCACTGAAAATACCGAAGCAACAGAAACGGACAACCGAATTCTTTCCCTAGGAAAAATTTCGGTTTTCTGTTGTTTTGATATTTTCAGCTTTCACTGAATAGGGGTCGATATCAGAACATTTGAAGTTTTGAAATTTCGATGTTCTAATATAGACCCGAAACTTGTCTATGAATGCTTACGTGATTTAATACATATCTACAAATAAATACTATCTGAAGTGGAATGTATAACAACATAACAAATACTTAACATTATTTTGAGAGTACAGGCTGGGATTCACAGATGGTTAATGTATTCTGCAGGTCATATTAATGCGGACAATGGCCATTTGCAGCATGTGGATGATTTTAAGACACACAAAATATGGCTCTATAATGGATGAAATAGTGTCATATGTAATAATTGTTGATGAGTGTATAATGACATGTAAATGACAAAACCCATTCAAATAAGTCACATGAAGTATGCAAATGAAGGAACCCAAAATGGCAGACTGATTCAAAAACATATAAAAAAGGCTTCAATATCTAATGGTATATCACCATTTTGAACATAAAAATTCATGGTATACATAATGGCAGTAGTGCTATGTTTGGGATATTGTAGGTGTCAGTTTTGGTAATCCTAAACCAGTTCCTTGATATTGCATTACAACATAAGGTTTCCTACGTCAACAGATTACAGAATGAACATCATGTTTGTCTTCTGTAACATAGTCTGTTTCCCTGAGGTTCTTGGCATTATAGATAGCATCTCTATTTCTTTCACAACCCCACTCAGACCTAAAGGCTTGCAATACATTAACAGGAAGGGCTCACTAACAGTCAGGTCAATTGCAATACCCGAAGCATTATCTATAATGTGTCTGTGTTCCAGCCAGGCAGTTCATACCATTCATCAGAATCTGTACTTACTACCCACAATCCTTTATTTATTTATTTATTTATTTATTTATTTATTTATTTTTTTAAAGTAATGTAATGTTATTGATCAATTCATGATATCTGATATCAGGCTGTCTTAAAAACACACTAATAAAAAATAATTAAAACCTTGAATACAAAATCTGAAATACACGGTATAGATGCATAAAAAATGACAATTTTTGAAATATATATATATTGCAATTACATGATAAAATTATAGATCATAAACTTATAAAACTCTCATCACTAAAATCTCACACCTGCAAAAATATACAACAATAATAATAGTAATGAGAAACACTCATAGTTTGACACATCTCATTTTCAACACATGGGAAATCAAGACATAAACCAGGTTTTGCAGTGGGGATTAATCACAACTGCTAAATTAAAACTCTCAGTATTTCAGCCTGGTTTCCCATGCCCTTTATTGTTCTTACTTACCACGTCAGTCAAAAAATGACATTTTTAAAGCCAGTACAAATTAAAGAATACTCCTATAAAATACTGTTAACATTCTTGCTTTTTATAACAGTATTCATAAATCATATATCGTAATTCCCTCTCACTTTTTTTTTCACATAAAATGTTGGGTAGGCTAGGCAAGTCACCAAATACCTTTGGTGTCAAAATTAAATGTGCCAGGATAACTAATAATCTAGTATATCCTACTACAAGAAATGTTGGGACCATCTTATATAAATTTACAATGATTACATCTTCCACGTTATGCCATGTGTTTCCTGTTACATGCTGTACTTGTTTGTATCTGTGACCTGATACATGTTGCATTAGTGAAAAAAGCCATAATTATAGCTTGAGACCTGTCAGCACTACAAATCATGCCATTGTGTACTGTAATAGGTATCTGAAAGCTAACATTGCCTAAAGAGGTTGAAATGTGGTGTTCTTACCTTCAGGTAGTTATTGTTTTATACATTCTAGCAGTTCTTCAGGATAGTTTCTGTCAAGAAATATCTGAATAAGGTATTTCAGCTCTAACAGAAACATTTCATCATCTTTTTTACAAGTCTGGAAAGGTGAATCATCCGTCCTTTGACAGTACTTTCGTTCTAGCAATGGGGGGGGGGGGGGGGGCAACTCTGATAATGTAAATAGGAGATGGAAAATGTCAGTTTCCTGTGAATAGTCAATGAAAGTCAGCAATAGCAATCTCTTGACCCTATCCTTGAAAATAAGGATGTCCAAATAATCCACCTTTTCACTATTGTACTTAAAAGCGAGTTTCAGAAAAGAATATACAAATTGGAAGCCACGCACTCTCCAGCCAAGATCAGAATAGTTGGTCAAGAGGAGAAAGTCAGCACTTCCACCACACCACATGGAACACATAGTCCTCCAGAACACACATCAGCATTGCCTTCACATAAAAACACAAACAACACACCCACCTTTGCAGAGGCTCTCAATAAAAATCTATAAAACAGCAGAGACCTCCAAGGCAGAATCGCACTCCACCACCACAACACAACATTAATCATGAGACACATAACTCTCCTAAACAGTGTGCCACTCAACCAAAGTCACTAAGGCAAAACAGCATGCCCAACACACTAGTCATAGGTGACTCAATAGTGAGGCACACTGATGTCCCACTCACTAGGTTGAATAAGGAAAAAGTAACAGTCAACTGCCTGTCAACGCCAGGATCCTCCACATAATGCACACACTCAGGTCCCTCAACAACAGGTACAAACATGACAATGACATTGTAAATGTGGGTGTGAATGACCTGAGATGTACCTCCCTGGACTGCATGAAAAGAGAGATGGAGGAGATCTCAGATTATGTAGCCCAGGCAGGTATGACCCTAGCCCAGAGCAGCATCCTACCATCACCCAGAATGACACCACAGTACAAACAGAAAATGATTGATTTCAACAATTGGCTAATTTCTGGTGTCATTCTAAGGGGATCCAGTATCTGTCTTACTGGAATGATATGATTGAAAGACCTCAATGCTTTGCCAGAGATGGCCTGCATCTGTCACCCCTGGGCTTCCAGATACTAGCCAAGGCTCTTGCCACCCCTATAGTGCCTTTTTTAGGTGGTGTTCCAAAGACCAAATTACTACCATAACAGTTGCAAACAAATGCAATCTGACGGTCATGCTGCTCAATGCTAGAAGTCTAAATCTCAAAATGCACTCACTCGAAGCACTCCTTAATATGGAGAACATCGACATTTGTGCCGTAACAGAGACCTGGTTCAAGGCAGCAGAAAGCACCCCTGCACTACCAGGCTATAACTCATTCCACACCTTTTGGCCCCAAAACTTGGGCCAAAACTCCAAAGGTGGTGGTTTTTCCATATTCATAAAAGATGCACACACCTTCAGACTGGTAGCCCAACATAAAGCATCTGAGATACTTCAGGTGCAGCTAACATTGGGTAAGACAGCGATTCAGGTCATAGCCTGCTATAGGTCCCCAACCATGTCCCAAGGCTCACACTCCACATTCTGAAGCACCCTGGAGAATATTAGGGTCCAGCCTAACACTCTCATACTGGGCAATTTCAACTACTCCTCCATTAACTGGGAACACTACTCATGTACCAATACACTTGCCCAGCATTTCCTGGAATTCATTAATTCCAATGCCCTGGACCAGCTCATTCTTACTCCCACTAAAGGTAGCAACATTCTTGACCTGGTTATTTCTAACATGGGCGACCGTTGCTCTACATCAGTAGTCAACTCCTGCCTGGTTAGATCTGACCACAAACTAATCACCTTGGAAATCCACATCCCTCCCATCACAGCCCCTTCCCCCTGCAAAGGTAACCACCATGAAAAATGTCTTCAAAGCTAACTTTGGGCTCCTAAAAACAGAGGTGTCTAACTTCACAGCACCCATGCAAATGGAGAACAGTTGCATGACTGCCAAATCATATACCAATGCACTGTACGAACACGTACACAAATGCATGGATCTCGGCATACCCAATAGAACCAAGAAGCTCTTCTCCAAAAAAAGGTAGCCAATCTGGTGGTCCCATGCCATAAACAAACTCTACAATAGAAGAAGGAAACTGATGTGGAATAAGGTGAAGTCCCAAGACTGGAAAAACTCCTTTATCAGCCTCAACAAAAAGTTGAGATCCCTCATTAAATCCTCTAAAGCTAGCTATGAAAACAGAATTGCAGCAGATAGTAAAGACAACCACAAGGCCTTCTATGGTTATGTAAAGAATTTCAATGGCAATACCCAGATTTGCTCTGAGCTACTGCACAATGGTACCTCTTATACCAAGCCAACAGATATTGCCAATATACTGGCCAACAGATTCAGTGCCAACTTTACCCCCCCCCCCAAAGGACCAGTCACAATACCAGTAGATTGCCAAGCTCCCAGTATTACTGCTGCACAGGTTAAAACAGCACTGTCCAAGGCCAGGAATACAGCTACTATGGGACCTAACAGTATCAATGGCTGTGTTCTACATGAACTACAGAGTGAACTGGCACCTCACCTGTGTGCCCTGTTGAATCACCGCCTCACCTCAGGCTTTGTTCCTACCGAATGGCACACTGCTACAGTCATCCCTCTCCACAAAGGAGGAGTGACTACAGACCCTGGTAACTATTGCTCCATTAGCCTGATAAGTCTGATATACAGAGCTATGGAGTGCATCATCATGGACCTAGTAAACAAGGATATAGGGAATCTCCAAACTCTGGACCCCACACAGTTTGGTTTTGTGAAGGGTAGATCATGCCAGCTCAACTTGGTCAACTTCTTTGAGTCAGTCACCAGAGTTGTGGATGAAGACAAGGTGGTTCATACAGCCTACCTTGATCTGGCCAAGGACTTTGATAGCATTCCCCATTCAGGAATCATAGAAAAACTCACTAAGCTAGGCATCAACCCCCCTATATCACTAGGTTGGTTGCAAACTGGCTCACAGGTAGATCCCACAGTGTGAAAGTAGCTGACTCCAAGTCAGACTGCTGACCAGTCACAAGTGGAGTCCCACAGGGTTTGGTCCTGGGACCTCTCCTGTTTGGTATCTACTTCTCTGAAGTCCAGGCCAACATGAAGGGACTCTGGCTGACAAAGTTCACAGATGATTGCAAGTTGGGAGCTATTATTAACTCCCCAAGTGATGTTGACATCCTACAGAAAGGCCTCACTGAGACCAGCGACTGGTGTCTAAACCATGGCCTTAAGCTCAATGCCAAAAAATGTGTTGTCATCCCCTTTGGGAAAAACCTGGTTCCCATAAATTACCACATCAATGGTAGTCCACTGAACACAGAAGGCATTATAAGAGATCAGGGAACACATGTTGACAGCAACCTTCTTTTGACCATCACATCTGCGCTGGTGCAGCGGTAGCATTGTTGCCTCACAGCAAGAGGTTCTCCCGTTCGATTCTCAGCTGGAGTGCGGGGAGTGCCTTCTGTGTGGATTCTGCATGTCCTCCCCGCAGTTGGGTGGGCATTCGAAAGACATGCGTAATAGGTGTGCCTTGTTGAAGGTTGAACGTCGAGCTGGCACCTCGGCGTTTGTGAAAAATCTACTGCCAATCATTAGCGGACCGGAGTTCCACTGAGGCGACCTCTAACCAGGAGAAGCCGAAAGACAGAACAACAACATTGTCACTCTAAGTCCTTCTATGTGACAAATCTCATTACTAAGGGTTTTGCATTCGAAGAAAGAGGTCATTGTTTCCCTGTACTCTTAACTCATTAGGCCAATCATTGAGTACAATGCCCCATTTGGCATGTACCTCGCTAAACATCTGCAACAACTGGAGAGGCTGCAAAATTACCTCACAAAGAGGATCCTAGGCCTTAAACATTTGTCCTATATGGACAGACTCAAAAAACTCCAACTATTCTCTGTCTCATATTGCCTACTTGGAGGCAATCTCTGTTTGACATACAAAGCCTTGTCTGACCCAGCTCTATTAGAAATGCTACATTTAAAGAAATCCCAATCCCTGCATGCCACATGCTCTAGAGACCTCAACCTCATTACCACAATCAACATAACATGCTGGAGGGATAGGTTTATAACCTAGAGACTGCCCATGCT
>NC_056732.1:461286947-461499447 GCF_019279795.1 Protopterus annectens
ATACCTGAAATGATAAGTATTTATAATAGAGAATGCAAGCTAATGCAGTCAAGTAACAAAACAATTCACTGTATTCGCAGAAGAATATGCATGCAACACACAGCAGAAGTGTTTGGGTCTACTACAGGTGCTTGTGTATTACCTGATCATTGTCAGTTGCTCAAAAATGCAAGAAAATGGACGTGCTCTAACTCTCATTAGCCTAATCTCACATTTCTACAAAGCTCTCCCTATGACCAGTACTATAAATTACATAGCCCTACCAAAACCTAAACCCTAAATGTAAAACTCCCTCCTAGTTCTAAAACCCAGTTCCTCAGTCCCTTACCCTAAACCTCCATTCCCCCTCCCAAACCTGAAAGTACCCCATAAATCTAAAACTCCAACCCTTACCCCTAAACATAAATTTTCTGATCACTCCCTAAAGCTAAAACTCCACTCCTGCTCCTTAAATATAAAAAGCAACCTCCATCCCTAAACCTAAGTTCCCTGATCATTCCTTAAACCTAAACCATCCTTTTCACTCCTTAACACAAAAATTCCCATCCTGCCTACCTAATCATAAACACCCTCCCACTTTCTAATCTTAACCCTGCCCTCCTATCCCATCTGCCCAGCTGCTTGCCTGAATTCAAATTTAAGTCTGAGCATGAGTAGTAGCCTAGTTGCTCAAATCTCTGGCTTCAAAATAGTGTTTTTTGAGCACTTGGAACTTTAGTGCCTGCAGTGAATATGAATACAGCATTTATTAATATATCATGCTCTTATAAACTGTATTTTTAGACCTAAGTGTCATCAGTAATCTAACTGTTACTATTTTTCATGCTGTATGAAAAGTAATGCTCATATATTTGCTGTCATTCATAAAATACATTCTTTCCATCCTTACCTTTCATAGGTTCATAGGTGTGTACTAGGCTAATGGAACTGGAATCTTTACAAGCCTTGCCCATAGGATTACCTTGGCATCGTGCCATCTGACCTTAGTTCCCCGTACCTCTGTCGAGTAGAGCCACTGTTGTTATTCCCTGAGGTAAATTTTCTATTTCCCATCCACTCATCAAGATTTCTTTTGAAGAGGGCCAGTGAGGTGCTCTGCTTGACATGTATGGGAAGTCTATTCCATAGCATGGGCAGTCTCTGGGTTATGAACCTGTCCCTCCAGCATTTTCTGTTGATTGTGGTAATGAGGGTGAGGTCTCTGAAGCATGTGGAGCAGAGGGATTGGGATTTCCTTAGACATATTATCTCTAACAGAGCTGGGTCAGACATGGCTTTGTAAGTCAAGCAGAGATCGCCTTTAAGTAGGCGATATGAGACAGAGAATAGTTGGAGTTTTTTGAGTCTCTCCATATAGGACAAGTGTTTAGGACCTAGGATCCTCTTTGTGAGGTACTTTTGCAGCCTCTCCAGTTGTTGCAGGTGTCTAGTGAGGTACATGCCAAATGGGGCATTGTACTCAATTGGCCTAATGAGGGAAGAGTAGAGGGAGACAATGACCTCTTTAATCCTGGATGCAAAACCCTTAGTAATGAGATTTGCCACATAGAAGGACTTTTTGACCACAGGGGCAATGTGGTGATCAAAAGAGAGGTTGCTATCAATCTGTGTTCCCAGATCTCTTATAACGCCTTCTGTGTTCAGTGAACTACCATCGATGTGGTAATTCAAGGGAACCATTTTTTTTCAGCTCCCAACTTGCAATCGTTTGCGAACTTTGTCAGCTAGAGTCCTTTCGTGTTGGCCTGGACTTCAGAGAAGTAGATACCAAGCAGGAGAGGACCCAGGACCGAACCCTATGGGACTCCACTTGTGAATGGTCGGCAGTCTGCCTTGGAGTCAGCTACTTTCACACTGTGGGTTTTATCTGTGAGCCAGTTTGCTACCCATCTAGTGATATACGGGTTGATGCCTAGCTTAGTGAGTTTTTCTATGATTCCTGAGTGGGGAATGGAATCAAAGGCCTTGGCCAGATCAAGGTAGGCTGTATGAACCACCTTACCTTCATCCACAGCTCTGGTGACTGACTTAAAGAAGCCGACCATGTTGAGCAGACATGATCTACCCTTCACAAAACCAACTGTGCAGGATGCAGAGTTTGGAGATTCCCTATATCTTTGTTTATTAGGTCCATGATAATGCGTTCCATAGCTTTGCATGCACATCAGCTATACATAACTTAAAGTGAGTGTTACACCATGTCTTTCACAACACTTGTATCTGTGTATACTGCTACAGAAAATGTAAGAACACACCAGAACTAGGGACCTAAATATTCATCAACAGACAAATAGTACATATTAGTGAGGGAGATTCATCAGCTAGCACCTCCCCCATCTTTGAAGTAATCTCTCCTTACTGATTAAACAGTGTGATACATTATCATCCCTCAAACAGAACAAGGATGATTTGATAAATACTCCCCAAATGTATCCACGGATTCACTGGCCTAGGTCTCCTAGAGTGAGGGGCTGCACTCTGAGTCTAGGTAATGGCAAAGCATTTCATTGTGAGACTAATTGCCTTGAAATGCCTATGAATGCTACAAACTCTTTGAATGACTACATTTCTTTAGTTACTGTTCCGCCATTTAAAATGGTTTGATATGTCAAAATAATAATGTGGCACATTTATTCACTTTAACTAAGCCAGTGTATCTCCTTCTTATGTGTAGTCATTGTACTACAAACAGCTGAAACAAATGATAGCAACATTTTTTTCTGCAACTGGTATACTAATAATCTCCTTTCTTTCATAAGTCTATTATAAGAAGAAATGTTAAAAAAGTAGTCATTTACAAGTATGTTATAACTTATATGATGCCCCAATGTAAGTTTATTAACAATATAAGTTAAAGCCAATAAGATTTAACAGTGCAGTACTGAATTGCATATGGCAGTAATGAAGTGTATGTAATGGCAGTTGCAGTATGTTTTACATTAACTATTATCATTTGTTAATGTGACTGAAAAAATCTGTTACCGTATTTTATGCATCCAGTCTAAAATTACCAAAATATCATGTACATCAAATCAAAAGACTATAAAAATTGAAATTCAACCTATTGTATCAGAGCCATTCTGAAATAAGAAGTAACATGCAGATCATACCTCCAACATGGACAAAGATGGCCCATGAGGGTGGAATGCTTCATGACCATCAAAAGCAGCCTAAACACATGCACCTGTCACTGAAACCTAAAAAAAAAGTTTCTGAGCCTGGTATGAGAACTTTTTAAAACTAAAACCACAAAAAAGAATATTTAAATATTATTTGGTAAAGACCATATTACCAGAGCATGTTGACCCAGCAGCTGGTGCAGTGGGTTAAGATTGTTAAGCGGTAGTTCATGTGATGCAGTTTGAGTTCCTTAACTCACATTTGCTTACTGTGTGACCTTGCGTAAATTACTTAACTAGACAGTATTCGTGAATATGGGCTAGGCTTCTCAATGGTCCACTGAACTGCAAGCACAGTAACTAACTATGAAACTATGTAAACACACTTAAGTAAAATGGTAATTTGCATATTGTAATATGTTAATGAGAGTCTTAATGACAATGCTGTGATTCTAAAACTTGAAAGCAAATTATTAAATTATTTATCATTTAAACTAGGCAAAAAATAATGAGATAAAAGTAAACAGACAATCTTTTTTGTCTCGAATGTCTCCTTCCTTTTCAAATTTCATTTCTTCTTTTTCATCTACAAAAGCAACTAGATCAAGTTTTTCATTATAGTTAATACTTCAGTCTTATTTATTTGAAATTTCACTTGTTTTTTTGGTGAGTCAACTAATTTTCAGCTATTATTATAACACATATCTTTAGAGTTGGATAGCACCGGATGATTCCTTCATAAATAGTGGCAATGCTAGTGGCAATGCTTTGATTTTAAAAACAAAAGTTTCAACAATGGCAATGAAAATTCTTTTGTCAAAGTCAGAATTTTTTTTAATTTTTTTTATTTTATCTCTGGATGATTAAAGAAAATGATCTTTAATATTTTGTACTTTTGACAACCAGAGGATTGCAAAGTTTACCATGTTGGTTTCTCTCCCAAGTTCTCCACTATATCTAACAACCACTGTGTCTGTTTTAAAAGGAGCTAGGTTTGCATTTTCTTATAGTTTAGTCTGTTGACTATGTTAAAAAAAGTTTTCATTTATTTTATCTAGTATCTCTATTCCTCAATAATTGTTTTGAGGACTTGTTTCTGCTTATTTATATTTTCCTGGTTAAATTCCATTTCAGTAAAAAACCTAGCCATTTTTCTGTAAAAGTTCTTGTTGAAAGTAATATTTTTTTAGACAGATCCTGTTGATCAGTTCTAGAAGTGTTCATTTTTCTAATATGATCCATACTGGAAGGTTTTAGGAAAGCCACTGAATTATCCCCATGGTTACAAATTTACTATTCTGGGAAGAATTCAGAGAAACACAATTTTTAAAATGATTCAGCTACCCATTATTAAACGAGCTGTATAGAACTTTCTTCTCAAATTCTTCAAATCTCTCTTGAACACCAGAAAGAAACTGTGAATCAGCAGCCACCTTGGATGCAGAATATACAAACTAACTATTATGACCAGAGTCAGTTCCAAACCTAGGCAAACTAGGCAGTCGCTTAGGGCCCATTGGCGTGAGGGGGGCCCACTGTCTGGGGGGCTGCCACAAAACTTACATTTCTTCTTTAAGAACACACTCTACAGGCATTACATTTTTTCTTTAAAGGATGCATCCCTAACAGTGCATGTGCATGACACACGCACATTTTAAACATTAGAGCGGAACATATGCATGATTTGGATTATTATGAAGACATTCCAACAAATGACACTGAGAGCAGGTTAGGGAGAGGTTGCATGCGCGTGCGTGTGTGTGTGTGTGTGTGTGTGTGTGTGTGTGTGTGTGTGTGTGTGTGTGTGTGTGTGTGTGTGTGTGTGTGAAATACACCAGTTAGAGATGGCAGGTTGGTTATCTTAGCCAGACTCAAACACTGTACCTTGAATACAGTACCCTAGAGCCTTAATTTACCACACCAACTACCAAATTGTCATCAACAGGTACATTTTCACGGACTGTTGAGTTTTAGAGCATTTTCAAAGAATGTGAGCTTGTGTATTTTTCTAGAACTGTTGAGTTTCTAAGAATTGTCAAAGATTAATAAACTGTGTTTTGCATGGACTGTGGTGGAATCTATTGTGCTTGGTGACATTGAGATTTGTTTTTGGTAATTGTCAAAGATTGTTGTGTTTCTGTGCATTTTCAAGGAATGTTGAGTTTCAAGGGAAGAGAAGTTTATTGTTACTCATGCAAAGTCTGTTTCAATGTGTAACTGTTTTGTTTTGCAAATGGCCATCATCAGTGCTTGTGCTATAAATTTTGAAAGCAGTGTTAGTAGCACAACAGGTAGCATACTTGATGTGGGTATTATTTCTACACCATGTAGATGAAGGGCTGATATTGCAGTGCTGTTTAAGGGGGCATGGAGGTGCTGCACTCCTGAGTGTGTCCTCCTTTGGATGAGATACCTAGTAACTTGGAACCTGTAATTGGTTTGACAGACATTCCCTACTGCAATATTACCAGCTTACCAATTCTTTTTTATATGTAACATAAGCAATTTATTCTTCAAGGTCAGTAGAGACTGAATTTGTACACGAAACACTGAAATGTAAAGTTGTTTACCAGCAGGAACCTCTTAATTAGTTATAATCTCTTTAATGTGGAATTATTCAGATTACTTTTACTACTGGAGAGATTGTGTATATTAACTGATATTGCTGGATTGTAATGATAGACATTTGAGAGGGCTTTTGTGGTTGAAATTTTCTGTAATGGGTAGCTTTGTCATTATTGGTTCATGCAGGTTCATGCATTTTGCTTCATTGCTTAATGGAAAAATGTTCCAACCAACAAATTTAAAACACACTGTAGCAAGTGGTGCTGTATTATACAAGGAATATAATTTAATGCAATCAGGATGGTACAGTAAATAATACATGCATGCATGTATGCATAATCCTAAAATGTGTGCAAGGGGCCTACGATTTGAAAACAGCCTAGAGGTAAACTTAATGCTCCACTGGCCAGATGCATTTTTTTAATGTGGGTTTCAATGCTGTTTCAGTGAATGTGAGTTTTAAGGGCAGAGAAGCTTACTGTTCATCCTAAGTCTGTTAGCTATCAGTGTTTGTACTATAAAATCTGAAAAAAAGTTTTAAATATCTCTAATACTTGTAGATGTAAAGAAGAAAATAGTATGCATGCAGACAGGTTGGAGCAGTGTTCATGGTAACTAGGGTGAAATAGCCAAGTAATGGGACACTGGAATGGTTGGAGAGTCTGCTGTGGGAGGCCCTAATCCATTAACCTGCCTAGGCCCCATTTGACCATGATCCAGCTCTGACTGTGATCATTTCAGTATGCATGTCAGTTGTGCTGTGGACAACAGTGCAGCAGACATGCACTTAATAGGATTCTGATTCTCATTCATGTTTCAAGGTTTCAACCTCATTGTACATGCAAGAATGGCAGCTTTTATTTGATTTCATTAAAAATGAAGATATGTTCATAGTATGATCCCTGTATAACAATGGAAAAATCAGTGGTATGAGGGCTCCATTAACTAGAATGCTAGTGCACATTTCTGTACTTGTCTGTATTGCATACTCTGATGCTAGTGCTTACTGCATTAGGTGCCTGTATGTGTATACCTATACCTATACCTATACCTATATCTATATGTATGTCTGTATTTCTGTATTCTGGTTCAATTCTTGGCTGGGGTACCTTCTATGCAGAGTCTGTATGTCCTCCCTGAGTTCGTGTGGGTTTTCTCTGGGTGCTCCAGTTTTCTCTCACATCACAAAGGCATGTATCTGGAGTGTTTCTCCCCGGGCCTCCGCTGAAAATTTTCTGCTTTCCAAGTTGGACTTTCCCGGTAAACAAATAATAAATAAATAATCTGTAGCATCTTTAAAGCATGTATGCAATATGTGCATATTGCAAGAATTATTTGTAACAAGCTTTTTATTCTCCGAAATGTTAGAGAAATGCATCTATATGCAGCTGATGCAACACCTAACCTCAAATAACCTGTTCTGAGAAACAAAACATGGCTTTAGGCCCCAGCACAGCACCAATACTGCACTACCACATTTTTCTAATATAATAATCCAACATAGAAACAATGGTCTGCTTATGTCCACCATGCTCTTAGACTTGTCAGAGACATTTGCTACTGTCTCACACCAGCAACTGCTCATTTGACTCTCCTCAATAGGACTTCCACAACACTCCTTTTTGTGGTTTCTTTGTCACCTATCTGGAAGACAACAAACCTACTCATCTTTTCAACCACTTACAACAGGTGTCCCTCAGGGCTATATCCTGAGTCATGTCCTATTTAATATATTTATTAATAACCTCCATACCTACACTCACAATGATAGTTTAGTTCAGTATGCAGACATCCCAACATTATGCACCATCTCAACAATAAACTAACTCCAAGACATTACCCAAAAATCTTTCTCCTTTGTAAAAACCTGGCTCAAAGAATCAAATCTCCTACTCAACACCAAGAAAACTAAGTTAATGCTTTTCACCTCAAAAAGTCGACAAAATCAAAAGCAATCTTTTAACATAAAATTAGCAAATAATACTGTTACTGAAACTGTAACTCACAGAAAACTTCTAGGTGTTATACTAGATGGCAATTTCAAATATGACCAGCATGTACTGCACACCATTAAATCTATACACCAGAAACTAGGCTCCCTTTATAGGATCAATGGATTCCTTACATATACTGTGAGAAAAACTCTGGCCACTACCTTCTTATTGTCAACTCTCTTATAAGCTGCTCCTATCCTAACAAACTTAAACAATACTCAAAGAAAGAAACTTGGCTTCTGCTACAATAGCATAGCTAAATTTGCCACAGATCTCCATCATAGTACTCAGTATTGCCATAGCTTAAAGCAATTAAACTGGGTTATATTACACAACTGCCAAACATATTCACAACTAACTGCAGTACACAAACTCATTCATCATCCAGTAAAATGCACTACAAAACTTATTACTGCCCTACTATCCAGAAAGGGACCTCCACTCTATTAACAAATTCCTATTATTTACAAATTGTCAAATAATGTTGCAGAAGACTTGCTGTGCTCCCAATATGTTGCTAATCTTTGGAATAATATCCCCACTCAAATAAAACTCTCCAACAAACTCAATAGTTTTGAAACAGTGCTTAAACAATATCTTAATCAGTCCTGGTCCTGCACAGGCTCATCATAAGCTTAAGACTTTGTGTTCACTGTACGATACTCTCCAAATACTCTCCTTAAACAGAATACTCTCAACCTCTTACTGAAATGAAAAAAACAATTTATACATAACTGTTGCCTGTAAGTTGCATGTGGGCTTTCTTTTTAGTAATGTCTATCTCTGTACAATCTTAGAATGTATAAATGTAACCACTGTTTTTGTATAAATGTAAATAGAAATGTAACTTCTCTGTATTTAACTGGAACTTAGTATAATGCAATGTAAACAAATGGAGCTTTTCTCCCCAGGCTTTTTCTGAAAATGGATATTACCCAGCTCGACTTTCCTGGTAAACAAAGACAAATAAATAGATAAATAAGCAATTCACAATCCTCTTTTGGATTGGGAAAGCTGTAAATCTAATATAATAATAAAAGTATATTTATTGTAATGAGCCATTTAAATATGATGTATAATGGTTCTAATCATCTTTCTTTTTTGTCTAACCCCATCCCTTATCTTTTTTCTTTTTATATATAAATGGGAACACACTGGGTTGATGTCATACTCTTCTGCAAACAAACAAAATGTTTTTTAGCACAGGGAGGTAGGCCAACTGCTGTGGTTCAGCCTGCCACCTTCTACTGGCTGCCGCACAAACATCCAGCACCTCTGGGATGCAATCTGGCAGTACAGCCTCTTCAGCCCCTGCACTACCTGGCCCATCCAAACCAGGTAGCATTGCCCTGGCTGCTGGTGTAGGTGATCATTACATCACCAGCCAGGAGTTGCCAGGCTTCTCCTTAGTATGCAGAAAGGACTCCCATGTCAAGCAGTCTCACAGGAAACCAAGGAAGGGGACAGTGATGACAGTTCTGAAGGTGAAGACTAGATTCTCACTGTTCCCATGCTTGACAGACATGTGCCTCTGATGTCCCCTACCTATCTCCAATCGTGGCGTTCTGCAAGCTTTTGTGTTTATCACCATCCCCGTGTCAGTCTTGTTTTGTTTGTCCTGTTTGTCTGCACCTGCTTTCTCACCTTCCCTACCTAATTGATCCAAACATTCCTATTCCCTTCCCCAACATTCCTCTCTTTTCTGAAATGGAAATGCAAAAAAAAAAAAAAAAAAAAAAGTGGGCACCTGTCCCACAAATAATATTCCATACATATAGCTCTCTACTTCACATGTGTCTTCTCAACAAACTTGAGTTGTCATTCATCTGTGTTGTGGTGACTGTCCAAATTCCTCCAATTGTCTATAGATGTTCACATTATAGTGTTAAAGACATGGGTAGTGATGGTTCTTTCCTAATTCCCTCCTGAAAAATTATTTTTTGCTTCCCCTTTGTTTTTCCCACTGCTTACTCACCAGTTTACCACTTTACTAGCCACCCCATTTTCATACCTTTAATCTTGTCAAAAAATAGAATCACTCACCCCACATATGCCCAGAAATGGCCATAATAAAGCCTTAAATTTTTGTTCTCTGCATTTGCACGGAGTTTGGCATTGTGTACCAATGTCTAGTGACAGTGAATAGCCCTGAATCCAACATCCCCTTTTTCCCCCCTATCCACATAAAATCCTTTAAGCAGAACAGTGAAGGATGTCATAATCTCAAAGATGTATATACACTTCACACAGCAGAGCCCTTCCATGATCCTCTGCAAGCCATCTCCAGACCACTGGATGTGCGATTGCTAATTCTGTTATTGGGCAGTGCACATGTCAAATATGGACAGAGGCAGTATGTAATAAAATCAAATACATACACATATATGCACTTACCCCTACTATCTTCCTTCATATAGATATACTGATTTTGGTTCAAATTGTATAATAATGGCTAGGATTTTGTGTTGTTGGCAGTTACCCTATGTTCTATGACACTATAAACAATGCACATATCAATGCTGTCATCCACATATGCTATGTTGACATGTGAGTGTACAGTAGCCTTACAACAGTATATTCCTATCTGTGATTTGAGGTAATGCATTGATGGCCACTGCTGACATTTGATTACATGTTCCTTCCTAAACAGCTGTAGTAATATGCTTCCTGAGGACTACTGACATGGGGTGATGCAATTTATATTGTTGTCTTAGGCATGTGTTCTTCTAATGAAGTATATCAACAACTTGCACAGTTTTCTCATTTAACCATCAGAGTGACAATTGCATGTATATACCTAACATCATGACGTATTATATCATACTGATTACACAGGCACATATAGCTTATTTCATCCACATATTGTAATGCTGTTATGTTCACAAACATATAACAAGTTCAGATTCACTAGATAATTTGGGCAATTCATTGTATGCACTATTTTGTTGCTATTCACAAGGATTATTCAGGTGTTTCCCAGGAGCATTGTCTGACTATCAGCATTTGTGTTGGCAACTGTTCTGCATGAACCACATCCACTTCATTTGTAATGTTTCCATATATGGTATCAGACCACTCATTCACAGCTTTCCAATAATAAACCTATAGGCATATGATATGCAATTGATGTCATGATGTGAAATAGGTATAGCTTATGACTGTGTTAACAGTTCTACTGTGTGGCATGTGATGCATATCCAAGGTTGTATTTGGAGGAGTTGTCACAATTCATATTTTAACTAAGTAAAAATCTTAAATGGAATACACAGCTATGTACAGAGATAGTTGAGAATGGCACCACACATACTCAACTGTAGGAAACAGACAATCTCCTAGCTGACAGATTTGGATCAAACTTCACCCCCTTGTCTCCAATGGTCATCCCCACAAAGTATAATAGCAAACTTTGCTTACCTTATTTTCTCAAGAGAGCAGTTCACCTTTGCACTCTCTTAGGCTAAAATCTTGGCATCATTTGACCCTGACTACATCCCAGGTTGCCTTATCAATAGCTTAAAACATGACTTAGCACACACACACGAATCCCTACTTAACCACAGCTGCCAGATAGGTTATGTTCTGGTAGAATGGTGGAGAGAACAGTCATACATCTGAACAATGGGGGACCATCCCCAGACACAGGGAATTAGAGACACATGAGCCTGACTAGAATCATCATAGACCTTATCAACAAGAACATAAAGAAATCTGTTGACTCTGTACCCAATCCATTTTTAATTCATTAAGGCTAGAACATGTCTGTTAAATCTGGTTGACTTCTTTGAAAAGGTCACCAAGGCCATGGATGAGGGAAAGACTGTGCATTCTGCCTAACTTGATCTGGCCAAAACATTTGGCATGATTCCACATGCAAATATTACAGAGAAAATGTCTCAATTGATGATAACCCCTACATCACCAAATGTGTAGCCAAATGGCTCACTAACAGGGCATATATTGTCAAAGTGTATGAATTCACCTCTAGCAAGAGGCCAGTGAACAGGGAAGTAGCACAGGGCTCTGTACTAGACCCTTTCCTGTTCAGTATTTAATTCCCAAAAGTCAAGGCAAATTTAGACAGCCTTTGTCTGACCAGCTTTGTGAATAACTAAAGACAAACCAGTAAAAATGAAAAACTGCACTTAACTGAAAGAAAAAAACGGAATGGAAACTTTTAGCTTTAACACTTTAATAAACAAAAAATCAAGTAAGCACTTTTGTTATGTTCTATGACAAAACTTCTTCAAACCAGTCTGAAAAATGGG
This sequence comes from Protopterus annectens, assembly GCF_019279795.1. Classification (NCBI taxonomy): domain Eukaryota; kingdom Metazoa; phylum Chordata; order Ceratodontiformes; family Protopteridae; genus Protopterus; species Protopterus annectens. The sequence goes on from NC_056732.1 coordinate 461,298,891, forward strand.
CATGTCAAAAACATTTTTATGGGACGTGTGCTCCACAGCCCCCATGGGGACTTTGTCTCAATACTGCCTCCTTCTATACTTTCTTTTCCTATGGTCATTTTATCTCAAAGGAAGGAGCAAAAACAGTTGCTGAAAATGCCACTTTCATCAGCATGGATATTTACTGGCATTGATAATGACATTCCTCTCACTTTCAAATGGTTCCCAAATATGTGTGCATCTGTATTTTGTCACAACGTTGTAAAATAACTGAATGAGAAAATAGCATTAATTTTAGCTCTGAATTCTTAAGAGCACATAGTAATGATATAATTCAGCTACACACAGTTCATCTGCCTGAAAACTGTCAAACTATATATGTTAAATGTGAACAAAGTAACATAACTCAGCTTTAAAGAACAATGATTTTTCAGCATTTGGTATTGTCATCTATTTTCCCAGAAAATGTTCTTGTAATTCCATGGCTCACAATTAAGAATCTTGGAATTTTAGTTGGGATTCATGTGAATGATATAGTAATAAATTATAATATTGACAGAAAACAGTCATAAATAGGAACATCTAAGTTTATGCCATCAAACAGCTAGAAATATCTGCCTTCAAAACCCACACAGCAAAATACTGACTAAAACACCTGTGTGATTAATGCTGCATTCATAGTGCTGGAATCTGCTGCCTGCTGTGTTGATTTCTCTGCAGCAAATGCTGTCAACTGCAGTTGATAGAACTCCGTCTATGCTTATGGTATGACCTCGATCAGTACTTCAGCACAGTACATGTATAACAAATTAATATGAAAAGTCCACTTGTACCATAATCGTGTGCAGTATTTCAATATTTCTAGAGTACAAAGTCTCTGTTGAAAAAAATCCCATTGCCTCTTCACTATAATAAGACCTATATTTTCTGCAAAAGACACAGTAATATACATATATACAACACATCATATCTAAGCATGTGGGGGTTGTATTGCTGTTAAAACACTCATGAAATTTACTCTTTTTATTCAAAGAATTACTGCAGGCAACAGTTTCCTTCATCTGCATCCTTCCATTTGCTTTATGATGCTTTAGCTGAAGGAGTCATACATTAGTGAATGTATAGCCAAGAATACAATTACCACTGACTATATTTCTGCAGACAAGAACTATCTTATTAAGCTATGTCTGCAATTTCTAAGAGAAAAAAACACTGTTCTTTATTACATTAGTTGTATCAAGCTTCTGCAGACAGCTCTTCATCATTTCATATCATGCCACAGTACGAAGCATTAATACATTTACCTAATGACTGTAATAGATGACAGAGTATTACTACTGTGTTTAAAACTCGCCATATCATGCTAGCTACAGGTCTCCAACCAAGAACCGTGAAAACCACTTCACATACCTGAAGTTACTAGAATCACTTACCATTCAGCCCAATACACCACTCATGGGTGATTTTAACTTCCCTTCCATAAACTGGGAAACATGCACGACCACTAACATGCAGTCTCAAAGATTCCTGGACTTTGTCATTTCAAATGCTCTGAAACAGCTGGCTTGCACTCCCACTAGGGGCTCAAATATCCTCCACATAATACTCACAAACATGTGGAAGTGTTGCACCCCTTTCCCAGTATAATGCTCTCATTGGTAAGATCGGATCATAAATTGGTCTTCTTTGAAATAAATGCAACAATAAAACCCCCATCAAATCTTAAAACCTTAAAGAATTTTTGCAGGGCAAACTACCTTCTATTAAGTGATAGTAGAGGTAATGTTAAGATCCCTCTAACCCCCAAAACATGGAAGCCTATGCAGAAGTACACACAAATACCCTGTACAACAACTTATACAACTGCACAGAATTGTCAGTACCTGACCGAACGAAACACAGATCTAGCCAGAAAAACAAGTCACCCTTGTGGTCCCCTGGCATAACATGATTATACAACAGAAGGAAGTACTTCTTATCTAGAAGTAAATGGGAGAGTCCATAACAGAGAAAAAAAATCCCTCATTGGTCTCAATAGGCAAATCAGGGAACTAGTTGAGTCCTCGAAAGCTAAATATGAGACTAAAATAGCCTCCCAAGCAAAGAATAACCACAAAGCATTTTTTTAATTATGTCTGAAATCCTAAGAGAAATAGTCAACAATGTGCTGAGTTCACTGTAGATGGCACTACTTATACTCAGCCAGAAGAAATAGAAAACCTGCTAGTCAATAAATCTAGCTCAACTTTCACCCCTTCATCACCTCTGGTCACTCCCCATGAAATACCCTCTATCATTCCTTTGCCTATTATCAAAAATGAACAGGTCATCACTGCACTTTATAAAGCTAGAAACATGGCATCAATGGGCCCTGACAGTATCCCAGGGTGTCCACTAAATAGCTTGAGACATGACCTAGCAGACCCACTCAAATCCCTATTTAACCACAGTCTCCAGGCAGACGTTGTCCCCATTAGAGTGGAGGACAGCAATATTCATCCCTCTGCACAAGGGGGGACCATCAACAGACTCAGGAAACTACACACCCATAAGTCTAACTAGACTCATATGCAAGGCTATGGAAAGGATAATTATGTACCTGATTAACAACGACATAGAAAATCTCCTTACACTAGACCCATTCAAGTTCGGCTTCGTCAAGGGCAGGTCCTGCTAGCTCAAGCTGGTGGACTTCTTTGAGAAGGTCAACAAGGCCAAGGATGAGGTTAAGATAGTGCATATTGTCTATCTTGACCTGGTCAAGGTATTTGACACAATACCACACTTGGGTATTATAGATACACTCACAAAATTGGGCATAAACCTCTATGTCACCAGATGGATAGACAGGGGTCCAGGGAAGTAAATACTGTGGAAGAAATAGCCAGGGAATTGTTATGGCTAGGCTTGTATAGGCACTAGGGCCAATAGCCTAGTACCAACCTATGAACCTATAAATGGCTCATGGATAGGACACGTCATTAGAGTGGGGAAATCCAAATTCAGAAAGAGGCCAATCAACAGTGGAGAACCACAGGGCTGAGTGTTGTGCCCCCTCCTGTTTGGGATATACTTCTCAAATGTCAAAGTAAATGTAGATGCTCTTTGGCTGACCAAGTTTACTGATGACTGCAAGTTGGGGGTAATCACTGATACCCCAAATGATGTACAGAAAGGACTGATACAGATAAAGATTGGTGTCAGAGCCATAGTGTAAAACTGAATGTGAAGAAGTGCATAATAATATAGTTTGAGAAATCAAATACCTCTGAAAATTACAACATTGATAGCAGCTCCCAAGAGTGGATCCTGTGATGAGAAATATGGCTACTCAGACAGGCAGTAATCTGAACTTTGACAACAATTTGTCCACTGTGGTTAGGAGATCCTTCTATGTGGCTCAGCTTATAAGCATGGTCATGGTATCCACATCTAAGAATGTTATAGTATGACTGTAATCAGACCTCATCAGACCAATAATCAAGTAAAATGTACCCTTTGGCATGTACCTTGCCATGTACCTGCAACAGTTGGAGCATCCTCAGATGTTTCCTACCAAAAAAAAAAAATACAGAGGATGACCAACATATGTCATATGTCATATGTGGACTGAGTAAAAGCCCTATCACTGTATTCAGTTTCCTACCAGTTACTGAGGCATGATCTATGCCTGACATACAAGGCAGTCTCTGACCTAGCCCTGATGGAAATGGTGCATATTTACAAAAATAAATGCACAAGAGTTACCCACTCCAAGGATCTAAACCTGATCTCTGACATGAATAGATCATGCTGGAGAGATTGATATGTGTCCCAGAGATTGCACATAGTCTAGAACAGGCTTCTTATTCATGCAAAGCAGTGTAATCTGGATCAATGGATGTGAAGTAGCAAATTAATTTCTTGGGTGGTCCCTGTGTCCCTTATGGACAGATGCAGTCTGTAAAAATTGTCAAAATCCCACTTGCTGACCCTTATCTTTCTCCTAGGGATAAAAAATTCGGTAAATTCTGGATAAAAGTGGCTAGACTTGTAAGGACTCTTGAGACATTAGCCTAGTAATCTGCTATGAACCTATGAAGCTATGAACAGTGTGACCGAGTGGAAACAAAGTGCAACAGATTACCAATGACTTAATATAAAAATAATTTGTTCTACATTGCCATTACCATTAACTTGTACTATTAGAAATACAAAGAGCAATGAAGACTCATTTTTAAAGTTTATATCTATATGCATATAAATTAAAGGAAACAAATACATTACCAGTCTTAGTACATGTCTATATGCATATATTAAAGGAAGCAAATACATTACCGCTCCTACAGACTGTGAAGTTTCTCTTGTCTTCTAAAAGTGACTCTCAAACTATATCAAAGCATCCTCATGACACACTTTTCAATATAACAGCAGTACTCCAAAAAGTCTGCAAAAAACAAAAAAAAAAAAGTTTCCCAATCATCAATGTATACAGCAAACTTACAACACACCAAGTTTTGCTTGCCACAATGTCTTCCTGAATATTTGCATATTTTTTCAGACTGAGTTGACAGCACTCTAACTCTAATACTTGGGGTCACACATATTAAGCTGAATGTGCCCAAAATCAAAGGGAGACAATGTAGCCCCTGCAAAATCCCTTTATTTATCTTCAGATTCAGTTTTTAACATCTGTTCCATACTAAAGAAAAAAAAAGCAAGATTATCCGGAAACCTTTGACTTCACACACATAAAACTCAGAAAGTATGTTCTTCCAGAATTTTCCCTGCTCCTAGATAGTGACAACAAATTCAAATGACCTTTTAAAGCTCATTAATATTAATATTAATATAAATACATGTGCATGTCACAAATTTTGTGTTAAAAATTAAATTGCTAATAAAATGATATGAAAAGCAAAAAGAAGAGAACCATGTTGCCAACATCAGAAAAAAAATCTTTATCTAAAAAGAAAAATAATGTCAATAGATGTTTAAATAAATAAATATAAACACCCAGGCTAGATTTTGGTACACTTTGCTTTTACTATGGCTTTGGTATGGTCTTCTGGCTCAGTTGACAAGTGTGTACATATGAACATACAACAATGAGAGAAGATTTATATGAATTGTTTTCTAGACACATTAAACCGCTTATTTATTTATATTTATATATATATATATATATATATATATATATTTATATATATAGTATAAGATTATGTGTTTTGTTAAAGCAGTAGTTTGATTATCTTCCTGAAGATCATAACTTTATTATAGGCAATATTAGTATTAGCACCACTTATGATAAGAATGGCTCTAATGACCCATTAAACAAAAAGGGTGTTTTGTTTCTGAAAAAAAAAAATTTTTCTTTTTGATTCACACAGAAACTTATATCCTTGGTGCAGACATTTTGCCTTATTTCCTTTTCACTCAAAACATGATTCAGATTTGATTTCTTTCATTTAAATCATGGGTCAAGTAAGATTTTTTGTTGGTAACTAACTCAAAAGCCTTTTTAGATCACTCAATTACACATATTAACATTCAAAAGACAAGTAGCATAATTACTAGCTGGATAATTATCCTGTAGCTTCTAGAAAGGCTGATATAGAAACTATAGCTCAAGATATCATTAAGCTATGCTTAAAAGATGAACATAAGAGCACCTTTCTTGATATAAGATATGCAGCATACAAAGTACTCATTAAAGGCTGCCTATTGTTGTTGTTCTGGAAAATAAAACAAAAAATCATTGGATAAAGAACTTCAGACACATATGTTGATGTAAATTTGAAGTATTATTGGCAGAACTCCCCAAAACACTCAAGTGTTTATGAGTATCTGAACAGTTTCCTATTAAGTCAAATATTTTGGCCAGATATGCTCAGTGAGCCTAAATTCACTCTTAAGATATAACAAATTTAGTAAATGTAAGTAATCCATTTAATAATATTTCTTTCATAAAATAAAAGTGTGACCTAATTACCAAATCATAAGAAATTATTAAGGCATTCCACCAAACTTATAATTGATATTATGAATCAGAAAATGTCCATATAAATTCAGCAGATATGTTTTTTCTTTTTCTTTTGCAAATGTTAACACAACTCAAAGCTGATCATTTCTAAATTTCAGTCTAGCTTTATAGAGGGAAGGCAGTCTTAAGATAATAATGCGATGCCTGAAATAATTTTATGACAGTCATAAATCAAATATATTTCTAACACTATTTGCCTTAGATGATAGTAAAGACATTGACCTGCTACATATATATTTCCTGTATATATTGTTTATCACATGTCCTTAGTTGTATTCTATGGTCATAAACCATTTATATTGCTCTGCCTCAACATGCCTTGCAATAAAATGAAATTTCTCCTGTCCCATTAGAAATTTAACTGGTGCAAAGCAAGCATACCCTTTGTCATCTTATATATATTCACTTGAAACCTTATTTTCATAAAATCATACAGACTTGAATTATGCTGGGATAACTGTGTTAAACTGAAAGTAAATATAACTGCATTTGTAGATAACATAATGTTACATCTTTGTATTCGTTGAGAATTGATAACCAGCATTTTTAACATTTTTGAGCAATAAAATCTATCAACTGATTTTAAACTTAATGTAATAAGTCTGCATTAGGTAAAAAAAAACAGCAGTCATTGGAGGATCTCTAATTACTCACCAGAAATGTTAATTTCACTTAAATACAGTGAAATATGCTGGGATCATGCTCAAGCTTGACGGTACTTAATGTATTTGTCCAACAGAGACAACATTGTAACAGATTTAAAGAAGATATTGATGTCTTTTCTAAATTTAAATTTACTCTTCTTAACAAAGCATCAATAATAAAAAGGAATGTGTTTATCAGTATGTTTTATTTCTGTAATAATGCAATCTCATGTATACCAATGGATAGGTTCAATTCATTAAATAAGATGGAACAATAGCACACCAAGAAGCAGCTTAAATAATTTATCTGATACAAAAATAAGGGTTGCCTGAAAATTCCAAATCTCATCCTCCTCTGTTTAACTTACCACCTGTCAAATGGCACAGCAGATTGAGACTGTAAGCTGTGTATGAGCTGCTTCCATTCATCATGGGTCCATAGTTTGAATCTGCCAACCCTCATTTACCTTCTCATGTAAATACATGTGATTTACTTAACCTGACAGTGCTGTCAGGTTACCCCTGAAAAGGGGCACTTGTGCCCTCTGGATTTATTTGGTTAGCAAATGTGTAAAACAAGAGAAATACTTCAATAATCATGTACTCACCATGGTTAACAAACTAGGAGCCATAGTCAAGTCCCCAAATGATGTGGACATCCCACAGAAGGGCCTCACTGAGACAGATGCCTGGTGTCAGAGCCATGGCCTCAAGCTCAATGCCTAAAAGTGCACTGTCATCCCCTTTGGTTAAAACTCTGTACCCATGAACTACCACATAGGCAGCAATCTACTTAACACTGAATGCGTGATAAGAGACCTTGGGACCCAGGTGTACAGTAGTCTCTCCTTTGATAGTCACATTGCCACAGTAGTCAGGAAGTCCTTCTACGTAGCACACCTCATTATAAAAGGATTCTCATCCAGGAAAAAAGAGGTCATTGTTCCCATCTACTCATCACTCATTAGACCCATTATAGAGTACAAATCCTCTTTTGGAATGTACCTCACAAGACATCTGCTGCAGCTGGAAAGGCCACAGAAGTACCTCACAAAGAGGATTACTGGCCTCAAACAAATGCCCTACACTGACCGCCTCAAAAAACTCCAGCTTTACTCTGTAGCATATCGCCTACTCCAAGGTGATCTCTGCCTAACATATAAAGCTATGTCAAACCCAGAGCTGTTGGACATGCTACACCTAAAGAAATCCCAATCCCTCCAAGCTACATGCTCTAGGGACCTAAACCTTGTCACCACAATAAACAGGACATGTTGGAGGGATAGATTCCTGTCCTAGAGACTTCCTATACTCTGGAACAAGCTACCCATCTATGTCAAGCAAAGTTCTTCATTAGCACTCTTCATGAAAAATCTTGATGAGTGGATGGGAAATAAGAAATACACCCGGGGATCACTTATGTGTCTCTGCTGGACAGTGGTACAGGAAAATAACTTTCTTGGGTGGTGTTAGCTATGGAACCTTGCTGGGTAGGCTAACGTAGACCCTTGGGCCGATAGCCTAGTACTTACCTATGAACGTATGAACTATTATATATTGTCCATAATATGTTTCTACCCCCCCCCACCTAAGTCAATGCCATTATGAATCTCTTACTGGAGCATAGCTTTTGCACCAGAGTATCACGCTGACATTTATACAGTTTCTATCCAAAAACTTGAGACAATTCTCTGCATTTCCTGTTTATCCTAAACTGTTAATTTTAGATATTAATTTTCTCTTGAAAAAAAAAACTTGCTGTATTCAATGATTTTAGCTCATGGCAATTATTAGTAAGTAATTCAGATATTACCATTGACTCAAAACAGTAAGGACTGCCTACATTTCCTTATAGAAAAGGTGCAGCTAGTTACTTAATGGATAATAAGTATATCATATCGCACAAAACTAGGTTACCTAAATGGGGTACTTATTCCTCTGTATATTCATTAGTCAACCTTATTAGGGTGGCTGTGCTAAATCCCTTCCCCAACCCCATTCACCTATAATAAGGAAAATATGACTCTGTCTCATCTTGTATGAAGTATCACAGTGAAAATGTTTTTATTTATATATATATATATATATATATATATATATATATATATATATATATATAAACAGTAGAAACTCTGCATACTGTGCTGGTTCATATATTTCCAACGACTGAACTGCACTTTAAAAAAGATCCAAAGAAATTTGTTACTTTAAAAAAGATATGAGCATCTTTACAAATTGGGACAATGTCTGTCAGAATGCATGCAAAATGCTTCTATAGCCCAACTTCATGCATCAGCAATTTGTTACTTTATAATGTCGACCTGTTCCCCCTTAAACTAGTGGTAATTGTCAAAATAACTGAGCCATCTTGCAATGCATGCGAAGACAGTTCAAAAGCTGATTTATTTATGTGTTATTGAACTGTACATCAGTTAAGGGTATTAGGGCATTTACAATCAATGAATAGTTTCCAAAGACACAAAATAACAAATGACGTTGAAAACTGTACATAATTCATCTATCTTCTAGGTTTAGTGATCTGAAATAATAATGAAAAAATATATATTTTGAACTTGATTAAATTTGTTGTAGTAAGACAATGATTAAAGAGGGTAGAGCTATTCTTAGCTCTGTGGGAGTCTTGCATTGTCTTGTTTGAAAATATGAGCATTCATGCAGAAATTCATACTTATTTTAACAAATATGCATACTTACTGGCTAATCTTGATAAACTCTGCTATGAGTTAGAGGCTCGGGACTAATAAATGTCCTTAAAGGATATATATAATATGAAATGACTTAAAACGTTTTTATTATTATGCTTCTGCTTGGTAGTCCTTTAAGGCTGCATTGTGTCACCAGATTCATAATGTAAATGTTAAGTTAAAGGGTGCTGTTTGTAACTAATTAATGCCATAAGATGTGGTATAGTATTTCACCTGTGCTGGTGACATTGATGGATAAATGCCTACCTAAGGCTCAGATAAGCTCAGTCCCCTATCACTGCAGTCATTTGATAGCACAGGCTGTGAGGACAGACATGCCCATCCTTGAGGAAAAGAGACCTTTTCACATTTATGACATTTGATAACACAGGTCGTGAGGATGGACATGCCCATCCTTGAGGAAGAGAGGACTTTTCACATTTAGGACACACAACATTCTGCAAAACTACATTGTTTATGGAGAATGTTAGGTCTCTCTTTTGAATATGGAATGCACTTCCTGAAGTATATGTCATTTTGAAAAATCCAGTAAGTAATATGTTAAAATATGCAATATTTAGTTTTGTGTTCAGCAGGAAATAGCAACCCTTGTTTTGTGATCAGCAGTAAATAGCAGACCTTGTTTTGTGATCAGCAGGAAATAGCAGACCTTATAATGCCATGTGCTAGGTACTAGCAGTTCAAAGTGTTCATGTTCTCACAAGTTATATTTGACTCTACTGGTAGCACTGGAAAACAATGTCTGACAACTTTTTTTTTAATTATGTGAACCAATTATTGCAGCTTTGCATGACATATGAAAAAAAGTATATTATCATTGTCAGCCACTAATTTATTTATTTATTCATTTAGTTTCTGAAATCATTTTATCCTATTCAGGGTCACAGAGGGAGCCAGAAGTTTTCACATCAACTAATAGGATCCAGGCATGGGATCAGCACTTGATATGGGTGTCTGTTGAAAACACAAGGACTGCAGTTGTGACCATTGGAAATGAGGTACTGCCTATGCTAATGAAGGGAATTACAATAAGCCTTAGTTTAGTATATGTTTGAGCATTATCCTTTCACAATTAGTATTTGTATTTACTAGGAGATGCATCCTGGTGAAGTCTTGCCTGTTAAACTGACTGAAAGGGAGCACAATAGGAGGTTTTTAATTTTCTGTTGGTCTGCTTTAGTTACAGTTTATTTTATAAATGGACAGGACTTAATCTAGTGTGTCTAATACTTTTAACAAGATGTCACTGGGCAGGAGCCCACTCCATTGCAATAAGCATACACAATCAGATGCATGCCTATGGGATGTAGGATGAAACCTGAAACTCAAGTAAAACCAACTCGATAAATGAGACATGGAGACTCTACACAGAAAGTACCCCAGCTCTAGAGTGAACTGGGAAGCAACAATACTAACAGCGGCAACACAGAACTGATCCATCAGTCAATGTATTATGTTCAGACTGGATTATTTGACAAGGGCCACTGATCCAGAGGCTCTTTCTACAGGGTGTGTTCATAGACATGGACATCATAATAACAAAAATGATACTGTTATTTAAATAATAGCATTGGCAGAGGGCACAGAATAACTGTGACGATAGATGTATGAAAATTCTGCAGTTAGAGCGATTCCCGCTAGATGTCCACAATACAATGCAGGGCATAAAGTCTTTCTCTGTCATGTAAGGAGTGGGTCATTAACCTTATCCTCAACTCTTTTTATTTTATTTTATTTGCTTGTTTCCACAAAATACATATGCAAATTGTTAGCATAGGTTAGCTGTACCTTGTTCAAGTCTAGAGTGACTCATCTGCCTCCCCACAACTAAAGAAATGGACACTGGAGAATCCCACCCATTCTTCACAGGAGATAAAATAGCATGTTCCTGTGGACCCCAATTATGTTTTCTCTGATTCTGAGTGAAGCTCTCATCACTAATGCAAAATGCTTCTTATAAATCTCAAACTCTGTAATTACAGAGCCAAAGAAACAATTTCAGAATTTACAATAATAGTAATGTGTCAACAGCAGCCAAAGGAAAAACATTAATTGAAATGAGTAATGACATAATATCACTGTACAGCTTCATAATGTGTTATTTTGTAACTTTCTCAGTTTTTGAAGGATAAAGCATTTTGTTTAATATTTGTTCTTTGATCTACGTGGGAGTGGTTTTTGTTTTAATTACATAGCAAAGCATCCCATCTTCAACCTTATTGTAGAATCTGACTGTTTATGCTAAAGAAATCAGTGACACACATATAGAAAAAGGGCTAGCTTTAAATATGTGTTAGAAAGCACATCACTGACCTTGCCACTTAGAAGAAACTTTTTTTAGAAGTAAAAGACAGCAGCTGTTGCAAAAGTGTAGACTGAGAAGAAAAAAAATGAAGATATAAAGAAAAGCAATAAAATGTTCAAGCGAGTTACACAACTGCATGTGAAAGGGAATACCAAATGGGTGGGGTGGACGTGGTTACAAAAACTGAAAATCACAGAGCAGGGGCTTGACACAATATTATTGTTCAGCCATAGCTAACAAAAACAACAATAAATCTCTGCTTCGAAAAATGTTCTCTCAGAAAACAGTAGCCCCAGGTCACTTCATAGGACAGTTTGTTGTAACAGACTGTCCTTTGCTTCCTTACATGCTATTTTGGTTGCTTGTCTTTTTTTTTTTTTATTTTGCAAGGTTGGCAGAGAGGCAGAATCAGAAAAGCACTATTTAAGAGAATGAGCAGGCCTTGTAGAGTGACTTATAACCTTGGCCCTACTTTATTAATACACTTGATCAGAATACACTGATGCACTGTGCGGAAACTGAAATGGTTCTGTAACATACAATTACTAGTAGGGAATTTTCTGAAGCATAACTTCACTTCTCAGTGATTTGTCAAAAAAACACAGATTTTATGAGGAATAGATTAAATGTAATTCATAGAAATCTGGATATTCTGCAAAAATCTGGGCAGTTGAGAGGCATGGAATGTGAGTGTAAACATAAGAAACTGTTACACTGCCTTTTTGACAGAGCTTGCTAAGTGTTTTACAGCTTTGAAATCTGGAAAAACATGTAGCAGTTCTTTTTTTCTGTAACCAGTAATATATGGAACAGATAAAGCTCCATGCACTACAAAGAATTATGATCAGGTCACAAATCACAACTGTTAATTATGCGTTCTCGACATGGTTGGGAAGATTCACCTCTTTAGCTTCACTCTCAAGGTGAATTTCTTGACATCTATATCTTGAACACATAATAAGTAGGTCATGATCTGCAACCCAGTCATAATCCTCTATTTTATGCCTGATATTATTCACTGACTGCAATGTTCTTTGATATATGAGTAACAGGGCACATATAAGAGGCAACATCAGAAGCATTCTGTACAATCAGGGATGGTTTTAAACTATTACTTGGACTCACCTAAATAGTTAATAGAGCATCAAGTCTAGCATCATGATATACTTTAGAAACATGAAGAAGAAGAATGAAACTTTTATGTTTTGCATTACTGACTGACTTGACTGTAAGGATACGTGATTTATGATGGCAGGAAAAAAATGAAAAGATACATCAGGGACATTCTGCCAACTCAGACACAGGTAAGAGGTGTGTGTGGGTGTGGTATGTCTGTGTGTGTGTGTGTGTGTGTGTGTGTGTGTGTGTGTGTGCATGCATGTGTGTGTGTGTGTGTGTGTGTGTGTGTGTGTGTGTGTGTGTGTGTGTGTGTGTGTGTGTGTGTGTGTGTGTGTGTGTGTGTGTGCATGTGCGTGTGCGTGTGTGTGTGTGTGTGTGTGTGTGTGTGTGTGTGTGTGTGTGTGTGTGTGTGTGTGTGTTTGTAGCAAGTGTGTGGAAAAGTGAAAGAGTGGTATGCCTGTGCCAGTACAATTACAATGCGTGGGCTGCCAGTGGAAACTACTGCAGAAAAGTAGTGATTTGCATTCATGGTAATTAAAGGTGATTCAGTGACATGAACGCTGTCCGGTTCGATTCTCAGCTAGATCATCTTCTGCATGGAGACATGCATGAATGGGTGTACCTTCGTTGAAGGTTTTGCATCAGGACTCGTAACTCGGCACGTAAAAATCAACTACCAATCATTAGTGGACTAGAGTTCCGCTGTGGCGACCCCTAACCGGGAAAAGCCGAAAGACACAAAAGGTGATTCAGTGACATGCACACCAGCTGACAATGAAGTATTTACAGATTGCAAATAGCATGTCTCTAAATCGTATTTTTCATGGTTGCTAAAACAGTCCCTTTTATCCATAGCTATTATCTCTGGCAGTAGGGTTCTTTCTGAATCTCCAGGTCTGTCTTTTGATTTTATTACTGACAGCATGTGAGAAAAAGTTCTTTTGATGGCATAGGAGAATTTAGAAGAAAAAACTTTATTGTTTTTTTGTTGGAGAGCCTAGACTTTGTGAAAATTGTTTTATATTAGTTAATATTAAATATATTGTTGAAGAGGGATTTCAACAACTGATGAACCACAAGGGGCTGTACCATACTGTGACTAGCCTTTTTATTATTACTATTGATAGGGCCTTATCTGGATATTTGTAACCCCTGACCCCACTCCCCTTATAAGCCCATTAGGTCTATATTACGGCATTGAAACGTAACATTGAACACCTCAACTCTGACAAGTATTCAGCTTAATTCACTTCCGCGATTTACTGAATACTTTTCGGGCAAAGATGTAGTTGGCCAGCTACACAATGTTGCCCCTTTTCTTCACTGTAGTGCAATCTTGGAGTTGGTATATTTAGTTAGGGAGGATTTGGGTTAGTTAGAATTATTTCAGTTGCGTTTCAGGGCAAATATTTATTTGCCTGAAAAGTATTCAGCGAATTGCGAAAGTGAATTTTGCTGAATACTTCTCCACATTGAGGTGTTCGATGTTACAGCATTTCGGCATTATAATATAGACCTGGCCCATTTGCTGTACATCTCCTTTGTCATTAAAATGACTGTAAATGTGTGACAGTGAAGGTCTTATCATTATCTTTGTGGTATTTTGTGTTCATTTTTTTTTTTTTTTGTAATATGAACCTGCTCCTCCTTTTGCCTCAGTTGAACAGGCAGACCTGCTGAGGTTTGTTGGGTACATGCTTCAATGAAGACTCATGTTCCCTGACTAGACAACAAAATCCCTGCAGCCTACAGTTGCAGCAGACAGCTTTCTCATGTCTGGCAATCAAGAAATTACATCATGCCAACTCTTTTGTCTTATAAAGAATGTGTTGATATCACTTACTTATTTTATCTGTCCTCAATAGCCTCCTCTGACACCTGGTCATATTAGTTAAACCCAGGTTAGCTGGTTTGCTTTCAAGACAGCAGCCTCTGGTCCACAGACTCTTCCAGTCAGTGACCTTATTATTTATCCATATAACTCCTTAGTTAAAATTTCAAACCATGAGACCTTGGGGGGGGGGGGGTTGGTTCATGGTCCTCTATCATATGAAAATGCTGAAACAAATTCCTTATCTGACCTTCTGAACCTTGTTTCAGTTATAGCCTTGCACAGAGGATGTGAGTGTGTATGTAAGTCTTGCTCTACACATTGGTGACCTTTCACTGCTGTCTGTCCATTCCCAACTGATATTACATATGTACTCATCTACCATCAAGGGATGTGAGCTGACCACAGACACTCTTCCTTATTCAAGTGCTGGTCTTCTCAGTGTAGCTGCTACTCAAGCTGAGTATGCATGAATTTTGGCAATATATCCTGTCCTATAGGTCAGCTTGTGCATTCATTATCTGATCCTATGGGTTTGAATGTTCCTGATCCATTAATACTAACAGAAATTCTTTTAATGATTGTCTTGAAGGAGTTTCCCATAAAAACACAGATAACAACTACAGGGGTATATCAAGCTAAGTAAGACAGAGGCATTGGATGTTTTGGTATTTTAAAGTGTAAAAGAAACAAAATTTAAAAATGCAGTAGGTGTCAGAATAATCCATTCACTCACTTCACATCGCCATTAAGCTCCTTTGCCACTCCCAGCTTTGGCACATGTTTTCCCATAGAAGAAACAGCTATGGCCTATTCATTATTGGAGGAGATAGTCAAATGGCAGAAGCATTGCTTTCTTTTTTGGGAATCATGTTTTTCTTAAGTCCTACCGCCCCATTAAACATGTCTGTTGAGTCCCAGTGCATTGGTGTTCAATGGAACCTTATGAGGATGTTTATCCCTTTTCTGAGAAACATACCCACAATCAATCCTACCTACAAAAAAAAGCACTTTCATTGATTTCACTGGGAGTTCTGAAAGGACATCAAACACCAGATATGAACTCACTGAGCTTCTGACAGACACTGGTCAGTAGGTTTCCCCTTAAAACTCTTTTCTTTCTTTTGCTAGCTCCTGTGTGCCCCTTGTTGGTATTCAAACACAGAACATGCTTTCACAGACAGCTTTAGCTCTGTTTGGCATGAAGCTAGAACTCGGATTAATTACTTACTCTACTGTCTTGGAATTGCTACAAACTGCCCAATTGATTACTTTTCTCGGTCACTTCATATTCTACTTTTCAAATTGGTCAAATTGAATATATCAATGCAGCAAATGAAGAAATCTGACCAAAGTGAAAAAAACAAATGCTTGTTTAAGCATGTACACTGACAGATTGTCATTACAATGTCACATCACAACAGACACTTCTAATGATGTATTAAAACACAGCAACACTTAGACAAAGTGATATAATTACTTAATCTAAAAATGTTTTTATATAATAGAATCTAAATTGACGCATCAGATCCAGAAATATTGCAAAAATAATTCTTCATAACATTGTTGTGTTAACAAGACTTCATCACACTGAAGATAATGTGACTGAGAAGAATAAAGGTTTTTCTAGGATAACGTCCTTAGACTGAATTCACTGGTCTTAACTTTTCAACATTTCTTGTTATTTTCTGCCTTTTGGATGTCCTATTGCTAAAGTGTGGAACTACAAATTATATTATGTTATATTTATCTATATTTCCATTGTCATGAATTACTGTTATATAATTTGTGCCTTGTTTTCTATCTTCTGTTCTGTAAATTCTAACATGTTTGCATTTGTGGAGCATTTCCTCACAGACGTACCATTGTAAATGATCTCTTCCCAGTAAAACTTCCAAGTCACCAAAAACAAATAAATAAGCAGTTACTCTCAATGATTAATGAAAAGTGATGTTTCAGTCATGCAAATGAACTTGAAATGATCAGGTATCAGTCATCAAGTGGCCAAAATACAATGTTATTTATGTTATCTATCTTCCAAGACCCAGTATTCTTTGAAAACTGAATTATTTCAATCACGTATTGTTTAAATATAAATGCAACCATGCAAGCATGACATTAGATATGTTATACAGTTATTGTAAAGTGGTATGGTAACATACTTATTTGACTAGATCAGACAAACACTTTGCACATAGTCATAGTAAGGGGCTTCGCATTTTCACAGGGTTATCTGCGAAGAGCAGTGTTACATGGATATGCAAATCCCAGACTTTCTGCATGAATATCTAAATGCAAAGGAGTTACTGTAAACATGCCTCCCTATCGCAAGAGGGTAAAATGGTTAACACATAAGTGATAGGGGCATAGCTACTATGCTGTTAAGGAGCTTTACGTATATGTGTATGAGTACGATTTATAGTTATGAATCTTTAGTGAGCTCATTTGCATACTAAACATGTAAACCACTCAGAACTTAAGCCAGTAATTAGCAGCTTTCCAGAAGAATTTGGAGATGAGAGTAGAGATCAGTCAGGGATTGTGCATAACTGGACATGTTACTGAAGGGGTCACTTAGCTAAGTGTTTCATGTTGGTGCTTGTGCATACGTGGACATTTTATTGAAGGGGGTGTTTGTGTAAATGTTTTGTTTTGGTGCTTGTGCACACCTAGACATGTTACAGAAAGGGTTATTTGGGGAAATGTTTCATTTTGGCGTTTGTGAATTCTAGGACATGTTACTGAAGGGGCCACTTGAGGACATGTTTAATTTTCATACTTGTGCATGCCTGGACATATTCCTGAAGGGAATATTTGGGGAAATCATTCACTTATGTGTCAGGGGAGTGCTTCTGCAGACATAATCAGACTGCTGAAGTGATCACTGGATACAATCATTTATTGTGTAATTTTAGTGCTTGTGCATACTTATGACAAAATAATGAAGGGGTTGCTTGTGGAAATAATTTGTGTATCAGGGAAGTGCTTGTGCAAATATGGTCAGACTGCTGAACTGATCACTGGGCAAAATAATTTATTGTATAATTTTAGTGCTTGTTCATACTTAAGACAAGCTAATGAAGGGGTTGCTGTGGGAAATAATTTATGGGTCAGGAAAGTGCTTGTGCATATTTGGACAAACTGACAAAGGGATGGCTGGGGGCAAGTTCATGGACTGCAACTTCAATATCAAAGGTGAAGCATCACTTTTAACAATGGATGTGCGATCAGCAGATATCAGACTATGAATTGCAAATCTGCCTCATTAGCATACTACACTTGACAACATTTCTCATTTGCACTCATTATTTTTAAGGCCTTTCACATTAGTGTAAATGGCAATGGAATTTCGCCTTTGTTACACTCATTTGTAAGCATCGGGAATACTCCTATCACATTTGCGCAAGCAACTATGAATACCGGCCTTTATATACTCACTTTTTAGCCATGATGTCCACCTGTTCTCTATTGTGTTCTTACAGGGATGACCCAAGACAGTAGAATAAAGATAATTTGTATCGTTTAGCCATAATCTCCTGTGCTGTATGTCAGGACATTTGTTAAACACAGTTTCTTACAAAAGCAAGTAAAAGTTATGAAATACATGTTTCTCATGTTCATTACTGGTCTTTCAACATAGGTGTTATTTATTATATTATTTATTATAGTGCATTTTTCTTCACTAGGACAATTTAATTTGCCCTATGGCTGTTTCTCAGGGGAAACACAATATAAAGTCTTTATAGTGAGTAGAGGAAACTTTGGCCAGGACACCAAGGAACATGCCTTTTTCTTGGATCTTACATTACCACCTGCTCAGATAGAAGAGTAATCATTTTAACAGGTGGTGGTGCTGCGGTAGCATTGTCGCCTCACAGTAAGATGCTGTCTGGTTCGATTCTCAGCTAGAGCGTCTTCTCTGTGGAGACATGTGTGAATGGGCGTACCTTCGTTGAAGGTTGTGCATCAGGGCTGGTAACTCGGCACGTAAAAATCAACTACCAATCATTAGCGGACAGGAGTTCCACTGTGGCGACCCCTAACCGGGAAAAGCCGAAAGACACAACAACAACAACAACAACCTGAAGCACAGTTGTTCAGGTGTTTAGCACTCTTGATACAGTACACAACAGCATCACCACTGGAGTAGGAAACTAAGCAGCTGGTGTGGTAATAGAACTCACAGCCTTCTGATTTATTTTTTTTTTACTACTGAATGTCATGCAGACTGCTGGGCCACTGGCAGTGCATATAATACCAACCAGTTACTGCTACCAGGGACACTATGGCATACTATGCCATATATCTGAGGTTTCTCAGAAAACCTAAAGTTGCTCTGCTCAGAGCCATGATCAAGGTTATATAAAGGAGAACATTCAATAAAATGTAATTCTGAACAATGGAAACAGGGCATCATCATCACAACAAATAAACTGATAACAATAGATAAAATCTCACTGTTTAAATAGCATCAGAGATCCCATGCAACTAAATATTTACCAAGCAGATAATTCCTAGGTAGAGAAATGGTTTAAACTATTGCAGTCATTTAAGTGGACCAGCTTATTAAGTGACAGTAATCTAACTGGAATGCAATACTGAAACACTGAAACATAGTTTTTTGCTTTCCAAAACAAATAGGAAAAACATACATTTTAGAAAAAAAAAATACACACACACATCAGAAAAGTTGTCTGTTTACCTATTTACTGAGCTCTCCTAAAAATGATAATTTGTCAGTAACAGTTAACATATACATTTAAAAAAAGTTAATTTAAAAAAAAAAGATATCATGTCCATTGAACATCCAGAGCTAATTCACTAATTTGTGATTTATTTAGTGCCATGCAAGTATAGGAAAATGATTCACAACTTATCTAACATTTGTACAGCTGGAGATCAATTGCTAAGAACCTAACCAGGAAATGATGGAATTAATGCCCTTTCATGTTATGAAAGTGTGACTTCTTTTATTCTCTACCGAACCCCTGTCCCATGACTGGTGTTACCCCTGTTATTTCACACCACCCCTCCCCCCAACATGGTAAAATCAACACCTCTGTTTCATAGCTGAGAGAGTCAAATGTGAAATCTTTCCACAGAATTGTGGCTTTTATATATAGACTGTCTGTGGTTTCTATTAGAGCAGCAGATTTGCAAAGCCAGTAAGGGTGCCTATTCACTCTGTCTGGCGCTCAAGGACCCTGACAGTTGAAGCATGACAGAGATGCATTAACACATGAGCTTAGCTTGCTTTTGATCTTGGGTGGTCCTGGGTGGTGTCTGCAGTGTTGTAGCAGCTGTGAACAGCTATTCACCAAATGGTGTACTGTATGACTTCACATGAATAAAGTCAAATGACAGTTCTAATGACAGTAGGTTCTTATGAAGATGTGAATTTATTTACCTTTTGAGAACAGATGCTCATATTTGTAAATGGCTCTGCAGTTCCTACTAGAACAGCTCTCTGCCTTTGTAAGTTCAAGTGTCAGGAATACTTTAAACAGATTAAGAGTGCACAGATAAAATAAATAGTATAAAACATCTCACAATATTTACTCGTAATCTGAAGTATCTACTGACATTTCCTAAAATAGCTGTTGGATTTATGGGCTGATAGCTCAAAAATATACCTTTTAAAGTTTGCAAAATATGTTTTGATATTTCTTTGAGTAAGCAAAACTTGTCATTTTTCTTAACAATTCTTTAGGCGAGTTAATGCAACTTAGATTATAATCAACTGTTTTGTGTGTGGTTTTCTCATGAAATTAACTGGAAACAAGTTTAATATGTGCCCATGTGAAGAGTACCATAAAATGTCTATAAAACACACATTTTTTTCTTGGCTGTAATAAAACAGACATGACTTTCTACAACTGGATACATAACAGACCACCCAGTGAGTGGCTTCCTGTCTATATATCAATTCACATTAGTATCTATTATCTAAAACATATAAGTGAGTTTATCAGGTATTTGTCTTCCTAACCAATCACAAACAACTTATGAAGACCTAAAAATAAATGTATCTCTGCATACAGTGTATTTTCTCCTAGACATTTACAGAGTACTTTTAGTACATAGGGTCTAACGTAAACACACACGCGCACAGACACACACACACACACACACACACACACACACACACACACACACACACACACACACACACACACACACACACATGCGTGCGCATGCACATAAGCACCACACATACCTCACACAAGGGATAATGTGTTTGTTTTGTGTGCCTTAATGTTGAATGTTCTAAATCCATATCTGAGGCATCTATACACCCTACAGCTTCAGTGTCAGAGCAGAGAAAATGACACATGTCAAAATAAGCTGTGCTGTTTATGACCATATGAATAACACAATGCATGCTTCACAGCAGTTGTGCAACCATGAATTAGCATATAAAAGTGATATCAGTGTAAGGATGTTTATGCTCCCTTGTAAAACATGCTTTTTTTTTACTTTTGATGGGAGATGAATCCTCAAAATTCTAGTGTCACCACTTTCATTACCTCTGTGTAATGTGTTATATGAGCTAACTTAAAAGTTTTCTGATGAATAGTCTTATATTTGTATGTTTAAAAGTTAACATAGTCCTTCCATCTGAATAAAAATGATCTTGTCCCTGCAACAAGAACACAGATAAGAGAAAAAAGAAGAGGAACAACTTGCACCAGTGGTGTTATGCTCTGATTAAACAGGGTCTGACTGTACTTTTCAACATCAGCTGGACACAAGGCATTCTGTCTGTAGTCAGCAGCATACAATTCAGGATATAGCACATGCAAGCTATTCACTTTTTTTTTTTTGCTTTGCTTCAAAAATCCAAATACGTTTTTACTTAAAAAATCTGGGGACAGGCTTAGAATTTCATCTGAGAGCATATTAAGCAGAAACCTGAGTTTATAACAATTATCTCAGGACTGCTTGTCTCACATCTTCTTCCAGGATTATTCCTTTAATGTCTATTTCCAAAAGGATTACTTGAGACATTGCTGTTATATTTGTCAATTCATACAAGCTCTCTGAAAAGATATAAATGTCTTTCTTACGTGCTTAATCAAAAGACATCAAGTATGTTTTACATCAATGCGCAAGATGCAACATCTTGATGTTTTATGTGCAAAGCCTGCATGCAAATATATTTTCTCCTGTCAGAAGTTCAGTTCCATTATGTGTGATTGGGAAGAGGGAGCAGACTTATTGTTCTGGTAGAGGTGATAAGATATTGGTTGGCCAATAGAAAGGCAACCGTGAGGTATCAGAGTTGTGTATTTGAAATTTAAGCTGTACGCCAAAGCTTTTCTACATGTGGGCTTAAGGATTGGGTTTGGTCAGGTCCATTTGTACTTGCACCTGGGTTTTGGGGTTTAACTGTATGATTATGACTATTCAGCACGTAGAATCATTCTCATTTCAACCTTTACACAAACCAGATTTACAGGTCATCAGGAAGTTAGCACAGTCAAAATAACAGCAAGAAAGAAAATTAACTTCTGCAGGCTCATTGCACAAGATTAAGAGAGGCATGATGTTGGTAGGAAGAATTATACATTCAAGGAAGGTGTGGGACTACTGACAGTCTGTACTGATATCCCATTCTGGACTCCTCCTACTCAAGGGTTCCAGTACAGCTGTTGTCTCCCACAACTGGTTGCCAATAGCGAGACATGCACAACTGGCAAAAGGCGACTCTACTGTATTATGATATGAGATGCTATGTTATTAAAGGAGAGACAGCGCAATGGAGTGAGTACATTAGGGACTATAAACAAAAAAAGGGATCGTTGGAAAATAAAATAGATATCATTCTCTGGAGTGGAGTCATATACACATATGTTATCTACATTTGCAAATGATAAAGCTGATCCATGATATAAAGCAATGCAAAGTTTTAGAATGTGCTGCATAAAGTAAAACATGAAAGAGGTGTATTGTCAAAACAAGTGGTAACAAATCTGGCAGTCCTTCATTTATTTATTTGACATTTGTTAACCGGGATAGTCCATCTGAGCAAAAGCCCTTTTTCAGTGGAGGACCACGGAGAAAAGCTCCACAGTACAAGTAAGCAAAAAAAAAAAAAAATTAAAAAACTGAAGTTGAATACAGTGAAAAATATACAATAACACAGTTAAGCAAATGTAGATAAAGCTACACAGTACAATATAGTAAGAAGCATTATAACGTTGAAAAAAAAACATAGCAAAGAAATATACAATAAAACATTTCAATGAATTTAACACATTGGTTTGTCTTCAGAGGGTAATTGTACAATACAGAGCAGTTAAGTGAGTTATGGTAGTAGGGAAGGGAGGAATAGAGAGGATAGTGATAGAGAAAGGGGTGGGTTCATGTGGGATGATTACAGAGGCAAATCCTGTGCTACTAAGGTTCCTTTTGAGAGTTTTCTTGAATTTGTGGATGAGGGAAATGTTTCTAAGGATCATGGGGGGCTTGTTCCATGCAAGAGCAGGGAAGTAGCTATAGAGATTCTGTCCAATAGATTTCTTATGATTGTGAATTTGTAAGAGACATTGGTCAGAGCTTCTGAGGGATTGAGGCGACTTATAGAGGGAGACAAGTGAGGTGAGAAAATGCTAGGGCAAGAGGAGGGCTTATTCAAAATAGTATGGATAATGAGAAGTTGGGTAAATAAGAGTTGGTTAGTAAACTCTAGACAGCTGAGTGTCTGGAGAGTGTGGCAGTGATGTGATCTTGAGGGCAGATTGGCTGCAAAAATTGCAACATTATTGTAGGTGGTTTCAAGTTTGGTAAGTAGTGAGGACTATAATTTGGTTACAATTTGAGAGCTGTAAATGAGATTGGGGAGAAGGTAAGGTTGGGCTAGTGAGATCCTGGAGTTGTGTGTGAGGAACCTTTTGTTTCTATAGAGTAAACCAAGCTTTTGGTGGGTTTTCTTGATGCAGTTAAGTACATGATGTTCAAATTTTAGTTGATCATCCACTATTACTCCAAGCTGTTCAGTGTGGGATTCAACTATGATCATATTGTCATTAAGGGAAGAGATGGTGAATGAGGATTTAAGATGGTAAAGGGATTTTGAAAGGAAGAGAAGGTTTGCCTTTTTAGGATTTAGTATGAGTTGGTTGTTAGTAAGCCATGTTTCAGTGAGGTTGAAAGATGTTTGTGTCAGCGTCAGCAGGTCAGTGGGGCTGTCAGTGATAGAAATGATGGTGGAGTCATCTGCGTATTGTATGGTGGGAAAACTGAGGATAGGATGTGTGAGGTTGATTAGTAAAAATGTTAAAAAGGAGGAGACCTAAAATAGAGCCTTGAAGGACACCTATTTTGATGGGGAGAAAAGGTGAAAGAGTAGACAGCCATTTTACAGATTGCAGTATGTTTGTGAAGTAACTATTGGACCAGGAGATAGTTGCTGAGGAGAAGTTGAGTTGAGAGAATCTGGAGAGGAAGATGGGGTGAGAAACAGTGTCAAAGGCTTTGGAGAGATCTAAAAAGATGCAGGAAACTAGTTTATCATTGTCTCTACTTAGGGAGTATGAGTTAAAGGAAATAAGTGCAGTAGTGGTGCTGTGGTGGGGGCAGAAGCCATAGTGAATAGGGGTAATTAAGTTTTCACGAGTATGATAAGCTCAGATTTGTTTATAAACACAGTGCTCAAAAATTTTGGAGAGAGAAGAGAGCATGGCAATAGGTTGACAATTAGAGAGCTCAACATAATTTCCACCTTGTGGATTGCTATAGTGTGGAACTTTTTCCGGAGGGCAGGAATGGTGGATTCACTAATTGAATGGTTTATGAGGATGGAGACAGGATATGCTATGGTGTCTGCAGCAGCTTTTAGGAAGAGAGGAGGCAGGTTGTCAGCTGAAGCAGAACATGATTTAAGTTTGATAAGAAGTTTTTTAATTTAGCTGGTTGGAATGGGTTTTAGTCAGAAAGGATTGTTTTGCAATCAGGGGGAGGTAGGAGGTGTGGAGCTGGTTGGGTGTACAGTTTGCATAAGTTTGCTGATGATATCTATGAAGCATGAATTGAAAATTGAAGCAGTTTCTAGGGGTGTGTTATTGGGGCAGGGGTTGGGAGATGAAGAATTTCCTGAGTGGATAATTTTGTTGACAGTATTCCAAATTATTTTTAGAATTTCTGTGTTCAGTATCTTGGGGTGAGAGGTAGTAGGTTCATAGGTTCATAGATTACTACTAGGCTAACTGCCTTTCTGGATCATTTTAAGCCTAGCCAATTACCCAATGTGAGAATCAAACCCTGCACCTTGTGTCTGTAAGGTAAACACCTTAACCATTATACTAACCGCCCAACCCCAGTAGTTTTTTTTTGTCAGAGTTTATATGTTTTTTAGTTACATTTCAGAGTTCCCTGTATTGTTGATAGTGTGTGGGAGATTTAGTTTTATTCCAGAGTTTCCAGGCACAATTTCTATTATGGATAAGAGACCGAGTAGAGTTGGAGAGCCAAGTGGAAGACCATGATTTGACTCTGACAGTTCTGGGTGGTGCAAGGGAGTTCAGAATGTTTAGGAAGATGCAGGTAAATTGAAGGACAGCTTCATCTAGAGGTAGAGAAAAGAGGAAAGACCAGTCAATAGCAGACAGACAATTACTCAATGTATCTCTGTTTAAGTTGGTTAGCATTTGGCACTCTTTAAATGTATGAGGTTTATAGAGGTGGGTAGAAAATTTTTCGACAAGTATAGTAGTGGTCACTGATTGAGTCTGGTAGGAGTTCAGGATGGTGATAGAGGTCAGGCTTAGAGACAAGTATCCAGTGCAAGATAGAGTAAGTAGTTGTGGGTTTATGAAGAAAAGTGGGTGAAGACATAAGTTGGTTGTATCCGTATAGGTGTATGCTGGTAGTTGGAGAGTTAGAGATGAGAGTGAGCCAATTGATGCTAACATCATCTAGTACTTTTGTTTCATCATGTATATTGCCAGAGATCCCCTGTAGGATTTGTTCTAATAGGGGTATGATCTCTCCAAGGGGTATATAGATGGTGATTATGGTCAGAGTTTTATGATTGTTGAGTTTGCAGTTGGCAATAATGAGTTCAGCTGGGTGAAAGGATGGGGGAGTGTTAATTGAGGGAGATAAGGATAGGAGGTAAGAGTACGTAATGTTAATGTTTCCACCTTTTTTATGCATTCTGTCAAGGTGTAGAATGTTGTAACTGGGTGAAGGGGGTGAGATTCTTTGTCTACATTATGTGGTGTGAGCCATGTTTCAGAGAGACTAACTATGCTGGGGGAGTATTGGTCTATCCAGGTGTGGAATTCAATTATTTTGTTAAGAATGCTATGGATGTTGATTGAATAGGAGAGATGTTTCAGACTTGGTTTAAGTACCTGCTGAAGTGTTTGTGAGGTATAGGTAGGACTTAATGAGTTAGAGTGTGGGCCAGGGTTTGGGTGAATGTCACCTGAGAGCCGAAGGATGTTTAGTGAGAGGAAGAGAAGTGATTTCTAGGGGTAGAGTGAGTGAAATTTCTGTTTAATTCTGCAGAATGAGGGAAATTTTGGAGACAGTTTGATTTTGGGGATATTGAATTTGGTACAGGAAAAGAGTGAGGGTGAAAATGGAGAGGTGCAGTGGCTGTTGGTGTCTATTCTATTATGAGAGGAGGTGGAAGTAGAGGGGAGTAGGTTTAACTGGGTGTGGTAGGAAGTCAGTTTGTTTAGGCATAGAAGAAGAAGAAGAAGAAAGTATAGAGGGAGGAACATATTGGAGGGTTAGGAGAATATGAAAGGGGGGTAGATGTTTGATAGAGGGAAGGTGTATGGTAATAGAAAGGCAGAGGAGGGGTGAGAGTAGTGAGTAAGGGTGGCAGGAGGTAGGTGTAGTGAGTAGAGAGGTGAGAGCAGTTACTTTAAGAGGAGTAGGTTGTGTTTGGTTGGGGAGTACAGGAATTTGGGGATCAGGGAGGGTGGAGTTAAGATGGTTAGTTACAAAGGTAATCAATGTGGGGTGGGTGGGAATGGGGGTAGGGTAGAAGAGTGGAGTGAGCCTGAGTAAAGCGAGGGTGAACAGAGCAGGCATAAACCTTGAAGCAACTTGCCAGACCATAGTAGAAACAATCAATTAGCAATGTGTGCCTCAAGACAGAGGAGCATTTAAGGGTAGGCAGTTCCTTGAGGTAAGAAACTTATGCAGGTAATAGCAACCTAACTCTTGCTGCTTTATTAGTTCTGCACAGTTTTACAGCTCTTGGTATTAACAGTTGCTAAAAAGAGAGAAGAAGAATGGTGGGAGAAAGTTTAGGGGAAAGGGGAGGCAAGTCCAACACTATTCGTTTGCGTTAGTGAGCATGTCACTAGTCAAATAAGCAGTAAAGTGTTTCACTACACATAAACTTGCCTAGTATACCAGGAAGATTACTGAAACTAATAGTTTTTCTCCAGGTGAGACTTGAAGGCTTGTGTTTCTTGTCACGAGGAAGCTGCAAAGGGGTGGGAGATCCAGTTAAGCAGGGTTAGTTGGGTGTGCTCATACTCATGCTTAAATTAAAACAATTTCCACAAACGGATTTCCTTTATATCAAATAGATATCTATATTTATTTAATTAGCATGACATTGAAACAGAGCCCCACTCCCTTCACTCTATTCAACTCTTTTGAAATACATCGCTAACCATAAGGTCAAATATTGGTTTAATAAACCAGATTGTATGTGCAGTTAAAACCAAAACTGATAAATTAAAATTAACTAAATATAAAATGCTTTATGATCATTGTGATTTATCTATATTTTAAACATAAACAAAGATCTTAATATGTACCAGAGATAAGCTGAGATCCATTGAGATGATTCAGCTGAAATCTTTCAAAAACAAAGCCAGACCTTTTAAATCTACAATAAGAATAAAGGTTGCATCTTAGGTTTTTAAAACTACTTGAAAATGATAATAAATAATTCACTAATTCATAATGATTACCTGCCTTGTTTTGAAAATACCAGACACATAAAACATTTGAATGTTAAAGTTTACAGCTTTTTTCAGTAAGCACAGGGTAATAGTAATGAGAAGTGACAATAAATTAAAAAAAATGCATTTAAACAAAAAAGGCACTGCAATTAAACAAAAAAGGCACTGCATTTAAAGAAAAAAAAGGCATTGTATTAACTTGTGGAACTTACTTGAAACCATCTTAACAAGCTTTCCATATTTAGTGCCGTTAGCTATCATGCCAAAACCTGAATAACACTAACTTAATGGCATGTATTAAAACCAGAGTCACAACATGGATAGTGGAAAATGTGCAACCATTGACAGCTATATTTAAACACAATCCCCAGGCAATATTTTAATCAGTTTAATCTGATGTAAAAGTATGATATAATGAACTAAACTGTGCATTTAATTATGATTTATGCTGATACCGTATATCAATGTAGATGCAAAACTGAATGTTGGTTTCTTATCCATTAGCTTTCCCATGAAGCCCCGTCCCCACCTAAAGAATGTTAATGAAGCAAAATCACAATTGCTTGAAAAAATATTAGAGTAGTGAAAATATTTACAACTGCAGAGATCGGGGACCCAGGTAGATGGTAATCTCTCCTTTGACAATCATATTGCCAAAGTAGTTAGGAAATCCTTCTATGTGGCCCATCTAATTACTAAAGGGTTTGCATCTAGAAATAAAGAGGTTATAGTGCCCCTCTACTCATCACTCATTGCATCCATCATAGAGTACAATGCCCCATTTGAGATGTACCTCACAAGACACTTCCAATAGCTGGAAATACCACAAAAGTACCTCACCAAGAGGATTCCTGGTCTCAAATATATGTCCTACGCAGCCCGACTGAAAAACCTCCGGCTGTACTCAGTGGCATATTGCTTACTCTGAGGTGATCTCTGCCTGACTTACAAAGCCATTTCCAACTGAGAATTGATGGACAAGCTCCACCTAAACAAATCCAAGCCACTGCGAGCCACACACTCTAGTGAGTTAAACCTTGCCACAACAATAAACAGAACATGCTGGAGGGATAGGGATAGATTCCTGTCACAGAGACTCCCCATGCTTTGTAACAAAATTCCAAATTACATCAGGCAGAGCCCCTCACTAACACTCTTCAAGAGAAACCTTGACAAGTGGATGTGTAACAGAAAATACCTGGGATCACTTCATTGGCTCTGCTTGACAGAGGATCAGTTAATTAATCAATGGGGTGGTGAAAGCTGACACACTCTGGCTAGGCTTATAAATGCCCTCAGGCAGATAGCCTAGTATCTACCTATGAACCTATGAAATGATAATGAAATTATTTGAAACAACCACAAACTGAATGACCATTTACAACTGAGATAGTATCATGACTCACTTCTGATGAATGAGAATTATTATTGCCAACCCAACCAGCCAGGTTTTGATTTAATATTCCTACTACTCACTTCCTGCCTGTGGATAGGAGAAAATCTGAGATTCTATTATTTGCTTTCTTAGCTAGAATTAGAAACTTTAGTCTATAAGCTCCATTTTTTTCAAACATGTCTAATAATTATTTATCACAGAAGTAAGTTTGCTGAGTTCCACCAATACATAATTATTGCAAAATTGCAAGTCACATACTGAAGTAATACATATCAATTCCTCAGAACCAAATCATTACACCCTAAATAAAGAATGGTATGATCAGGTATTCATTAAAAACTGAACAACTCATAGGTTCATAGGTTCAGGTGCATAGGTGTTTACTAGGCTAACAACCACAAGGACCTTTTTAAGCCTAGCCATGCATCCCAAATCTCTGACAAGTCCTTGTCCACTTGATAAGTATAAGCAGAGGCTTTGGAGATGAAACATTTACAAGCAGGAACCTGGGACATGAACCATTTACAGGTTCACTGCGTCCATTAGAGACATAGGTGCCAAACCAGGGCTGAATTTCCTGTTCCCCATCCAATTGTCAAAGTTACACTTGAATTGGTTTAAGGAGAAACTCTGCTTCACATGGATGTGGAGCCTGTTCCATAGACGGCACCATCTCTGGGATACATACCTGTCTCACCAGCAGGTCCTATTTATATCACAGGCAAGGTTTAAGTCTTTAGAGCGGGTAATTCTGGTGTTGTTTGTTTTGCTGATATGCAGGAAGTCCATCAGAATGGGGTCTGACAGCCTGTAGGAGACAGAATGCAGGGATAGGGGCTTGAGGCGGTCTGCATAGTACATATTACTTATGCCCTGCATTCTTTTAGTGAGGAATTTCTGTGGACATTTAATTTGTTGGATATGCCTGGTTAGACACATATGAATGGGGCATTGTACTAATTGATAGGTCTGATGAATGCTGAATATAGTGGAACAATGACTTAGTTGGACCTTTGTTTATAAGTTGTGCAACACAGAATGATTTCCTCACTACTGTAGATACATGATGGTCAAAGGATAGATTACTGTCTATGTTTGTCCCTAAGTCCCTGACTACTGGGCCAACTCTAAGGGGCATGTTGTCAATATGATAGTTACCAGGGGTGGATGACTTCCTGAAGGATACTGTTATGCATTTCTTGGCATTCAGTTTTAGTTCATGGCTCTGACATGAGTTGTATGTCTGTGTCAGCCATTCCTGGAGAACATTTGTGTTGGTGTGGGATTCAATGGCAGCTCCTAATTTGCAATCATCTGCAAATTTAGTCAGCCACAGACAACTGACATTGGGCTTGACTTCAGAGAAGCCAATGTCAAAAAGGATCGGTCCAAGGACTGATCCCTGAGGGACTGCATTTGTTACTGGCCTCTTTCTAGAGGTGGACTCCCCAATTTTCACTTCCTGGGTTATGTCTGTAAGCCAGTTGGCTATCCACTGGGTGACATATGGGTTTGTACCTAACCTCTTGAGTTTGTCAACAATGCCTGAGATGGATAGTGTGTCTAATGCCTTTACCAGGTCAAGGGAAGCAGTGTGAACCATTTTGCTCTCATCCATTGTTTTGGTGACCTTCTCAAAGAAGTCCACCAGGTTGAATAGGCATGACCTGCCCTTAATGAAACCAAACATAGTTAGGTCCAGTGTCTGGAGGTTTACTATATCATTATTGATCATGTCCATGATAATTCCTTCCATGACATTGCATATAAGACTTGTCAGACTTATGGGTCTTTAGTTTCCAGAGTCTGTAGATGGCCTACCTTTGTGCAGAGGGATGACTGTTGCTGTTCTCCATTCATGAGGCACAAAGATTGTTTGGAGGATGCAGTTAAATAGCAATTCTAGAGGCCTGATAGGTCATGTTTCATGATATTTAGAAAACATCCTGGGATATGGTCTGGGCCCTTTGATGCAGTTGTTCTTGGTCTTAGTGAAAGCATTAAGAACCTGTTCCCTAGTTATAGCAGGAGGAATTGTATTTGATGGTATTTCTTGAGGGAAGGTCGAGGGGGAAAGTTGGAGCTAAGTTTATCGGCCAATAGATTTGCTATATCTTCTAGTTCAGTATAGGTGGCTCAATTTACAATGAATTCTACACATAATTATGTATTGCTTTTGAGGATACAGATGTGGAAATCATCAAAAATGTATTGAATAATGCCAATAAATGTCTTCATTTAAACATCCAATATATCACTATAAATACAACTGATAACTTTAAAGTCGCATGTTTTGTTTTTCTTTCGGCTTTACCGGGGTTAGTGGTCGCCACAGTGGAACTCCGTCTGCTAATGATTGGCAGTAGATTTTTACAGTGCCGAGGTGCCAGCTCGATGCCCGACCTTCAACAAAGGCATGCCCATTCACACATGTCTTTCGAACACTACTCGACCATGGGGAGGACATGGAGATGCCACACAGAAGGCGCTCCAGCTGAGAATTGAACTGGAGAACCTCTTGCTGTGAGGCGACAATGCTACCGCTGCACCACCACAGCTTCAATAACTTTAAAGTCGTATAATGTATCATAAATCAGCCTCAGAATCCCACTTCTCAATTGATTTAATTTTTTTCATCATTAAAATAGAGCATGGGCACAGGAGATACTCATAATGTCCTCTACCGTGGATACACTAACCTTTCTTCAAGTTAGTCTGTTCCTACAGATAACACAATAAAAAATGTTGCTGGTTATAAGATCCTCATAAAGCAATTATAAGCTAAATTCTAAATTCAAAATAGCTTTATATTACCATATCAGAATGCTTGCCCAGACTTTCTGCCTCTAAAATTCTTAATTTTACAATAGTCTGTCGTGAAGGAAAATCATATCTTCCTAAATGAAGACTAAATTTGCTATAAGTAAACATAACAATTCTGCAGCTCTGAGAGATCCCCAATATACTAGGATAAAAAGAAGAAAACAAGTCATAGTCAAAGCAACAGTAAATGAACACTTCAAAACTGTGAGAATATATTTTAGGAAATGCAAAGGAATATGCTTTTCCCAGAATAGCAAATGTGATTCTTTATTTTGCCAACCATGTAGCCAATTAAAAAGATACTTTCACAATTATCTATTCACACTTATCAAACCCTATTAGCTCACTCATTACTCTCAATACTTTCCCTTCCCATCTTCACTTTCTCTTATGTTAACCAGTTATCACCTACCACACTTGTAATAGCTCACATCAATACTCTTCTATTCAATACCAAAACTCATTTTCCTTTTATACATCTTACAACTGTAATTGTAATAGTAACTTCACAGCACCCCAGTCTTAAAAAAATGTTACTCTTTTATACAATTTGCTTTTACTTCTCTCACTGGCTGCACATATAACCTCTTATCATAGCTAACTTTCCCTTACTTTCCACTCTTACATGTCTCCTTTCCCATTCAACTGCAATCTAAATCCATTGACTTCATGATAATACCACTAATCTACAATACTATCTACGTACATCAACTTACATATAGGAATTCTACTCATCAAACCTACATCACATCCCTCTCAAATATAATAAACTTGTATCTAAATTCTTAATTTCACTCACACATGTAGCTTCTCGACTTAAACTCAGTGGTGATAATCACCCTAACCCTGGCCCTAAAACCATTCTGCTGGAACCTCACATCTTACCCACAGTACAGCCTCTGACTGACTTTAATGTAGCCCAGAATTAATTTAACTTATTTCTCTTCAACATGAATCTCAGAGATGTAGTTAACAAAATACTTGAACTACATGCTAGTATCTGACACTAGTCCCCTGACATTACAGTGCTAACAGAAATGTGGCTGAAGCCAGATATAAATAATAATGAGAGTGCTCCCCCAGGTTATAACATGCATTGGCTAGACAGAAAAAACAACTGTGGAGGTGGAACAGCCATTATTTATAAAAACGATCTCATACTAGAACATCTAGATCAAAACATCCCAGAGTTCAATAATGCTGAGATGTTCTTTAGCAAACTTAAAATCAGCTCAAATAAAAATTTAGTCATTATACATGCCTGTATTCCTCCAGGAAATAATCTGACTATGACTGAAGATATTATCTAATGGACATCCTTAATTTTCCCCATGAAACAATCATAATGGGTATCTTCAATACTGATTGGGTAAAGTGCAAATCAAAAAGTCCCTCTAAGTTCATTAATCCACATGGTTTCACTCAACTTATACAAACAGCAACTAAGATAGACAAAACCTGCAAAAAGGCAGAATATTCTAGATTGGATATTAACTAACAGTTTACCATCAAAATTTCAACTGTAAAACAATTTGCTATCTAAACACTGAAATGAAATTCCAAAAAGAAATGTTGAATATCAGTAACATGAAAAATGACATTCGACATACTAGACTTCCGGGTTCGAATCCTTATGTCATTTTACGTTTTAGCAGGAGGGTTTGCCCCCCCTATACCCCCCTTGTGGAGGGCTGTGTCCCCCAAACCCCCTGCAAATTATATATACCAACTCTGAGATTGCAATACAATGAAGAAAAGGGTACATTACCTGCTCCTCACTGTATCGTGATCTGCATTCACAATGCCGAACTCATAATAACAAATCAAGCCTTACTTTTGTTATTATGATTTCATATTATTCCAGCACTGTGAATGTTTGAAAACTGCCCTTCGGTCAAACAATTTTCCAGCATGAGCCTTTGTGATTTTGATGGTAAACCTTAACTATCAACTCTTCCCATGTTTATCAATCAGGTTACCTCCCAGACAGCATTAGTGACCACCTCCCAACCTACCTACTTAGGCAATGGATTAATACCCCCAAAAATAGTATATGCTGACATGTCTACAATAACAAAAACCCTTAACACTCAAACCTTCATCTCCACCCTTTGTACAACTTTGTAATTGGCCCCCGCTTAAATCTTTACCCCTAGACACTGCTGTAGACTATTTCAACTGCAATTTTCTCAGCATCCTAAACAAACTAGCACCATGTAGGATTATAAGAACCAAAACAAATTATGCCCCACGGCTAAGCTAGGAAAGTAGACAAATACTTAAACTCAGAGACAAAGTCTGGGCCCAATGGCATATAAATGAATCTCAAACAAGCTATGAAACTTACTAATAACTTAGAAACTTAGCTAAAAAGAATATTAAACAAGACAAAAAAGACTGCTACAATAACATTCAACAAAAACATCAAAACAATCCTCAAATATTCTGGCCAGCAATTAAAAACCTCCAATCTACAACAACCCCATCATGCACAAACAATATAAACCGTGCTACAACTCAGTTTAATAAATACTTTACTGAATCCATACTATCACTGTCAAAAAATAACAGCACTACACCACTAACCATTCCTCTGGCACATTACCCTGACATGAATACTTTCTCTTTTAACCCTGTTCAAACTAATACCATAAAAACTGCTCAACAAACTTAAATCTGTTACCTTAGCAGCTAATGACTTACCAAATGAGTACCTTAAACTAGCAGCTGATGCTATCTCTAATCCTATCTCCATTCTCATTAACTGCTCTATATCAGAATGCAAAGTTCCACTTATTTGGAAACTCTTGCACATCATCCCATTACACAAAGGTGGTACCTCAACTGAACTTTCCAGTTATAGACCTATTGCAATATCATCACCCTAGCCAAAATATTAGAAAAATGTATACACACCCAACTCCTGCACTGCCTATTATCTAATAATAATCTCCTATCCAACACACAACATGGATTTAATCTCTATCACAGCACCACTACTGCCCTCCTAAGTTTTACTAATACCATCAATCAATACAGAAATTAAGGCAAGCTGTTATCTTCCATCTTCCTAGATCTGTCTAAAGCTTTTGATACCGTCTCTCATCAAAAACTACTAGCTGGACATCAGACCTAAAACTCAACAATTCCTCTTTTGAATGGTTCCAAAGGTATCTATCTGGTTAGCAACAAGCTATCAAATGGCATCTCTATTGCCTGTTGCTATGGGGATTCCCCAGGGTTGAATTCTATCACCCCTTCTCTTTAGCTTTTTCAGTAATAAACTACACACTGCTACCCCCTGCCTCTCTCATCCAGTACACTGAAGATTCTACACTTATCTGCACAGCTCCTACACTTCAACAACTTAATGATACAACACAACAGACATTTTCTGCCATTGAGTCCTGGTTTGCTAACTCACAACTTATTCTTAACTCAAACAAAACCAAATGTATGCTCTTTCAATCCTCAAAAATCATAGATCACCCACCCTCATTTCACATCACTTCCTCTAATAATACCATTATAGCTACTGCATCCCAAACAAAACTTCTAGGTGTTGTAACTGACAACAATATGAAATTTGACATTCACATATCTCAAACTATGAAGAAAGTACATATAAAACGTGGAACTTTATATATAAACAAACCATTTCTAACCAATGCTAGAAAAAAGACAATTGCCAGAACCCACCTACTATCTACCATCTTATATGCCTCCCCCATTCTCACCAATCTAAAGAAAACAGAAATGGGAAAAATGGAAGCATGCTATAACAAAATAGCCAGATTTACTACTAATTCCCATGCAGAACCCATCACTGTTTGGCAATGAAACAGTTCAACTGGTTAGAATTACCCCATCAGTTATCTTATAACCAGCTCACTATGGGCCACAGACTGATAAAACAACCTGAATAAAAACTGCCCTTCAAAATCTTTTACAACGTTATAACAATAATCGTGTGCAATGTTCCTCTAGTAACCTTTATACAAGTATCTAACTCTAATAACAGTGCAGGAGACTCTCTTTACTCTTATCACATAGCCAAAATCTAAAACACTATCCCTCAAACCATAAGAAATACAATAAAGCAGGCTCACTTCGAAAGATTATTCAAAAGCCATTTATGTAACAATTGGCTCTGCCCATGATGTAGCCCTGGCTAACTTACCCTGCTTATTTCCTATTATTCTACTATTCTCCTGCTACACTTCCTCTCTCTTCCCTTCTCAATGGTTTTCCTAGCCCAAGTATCCTTTCTCTACCTAACCCTTAAACTATTTTCTCTTGCTCCTTCTCTTTGACTATATATTCCTTGATACCTATTTGTCTTCTACCTCATTTCACCTTTTTCTTTACCTACATTTTCTTCTACATATCACCTCTTATTCTCTCCCCTGTATATATCTCTCTGTCATATCCTCTAGCAATATGTTCATCTGATGGTTTATTATTGTAAGATTTTATAACAATTGTTTGACAAAATGTTCTGTATCCATTTTTTGTAACTTAAGGTCATCCTTGAGGTATTTACTGATATTGTTATTACTGATGTAATCACTGCGTATGTATGTATATATATATATATATATATATATGTATATATGTGTGTGTGTGTATGTGTGTGTGTAATCTTGCCCTATTATTATCTATGTATTTGCTTGACATTGTATTCTTTGCAATTTTGCTTTTGTCTGTGAAGCTTTTTTTTTCCCAAGCCTCCACAGAAAATGGGCTAATGCCCAGTCAGACTTTTCCAGTAAGCAAATAGTAGCAATTACACAGCAATGACTAACTTTCTTTCCTAACTTAGAAAAGGGATGCACACTACTGAACATACTTTTCTCTTCACTGGTCCATCTCCCATTTGAGCGCTAACTATCTAATAGCTACAGAATTAGCCAAACCTAATCAAGTCACGGGCAAAGTATTTCAAAATTAGAGTTTTGTGGACCTCTATATTTTCTGTATGTCCTGTGAGAAACCCTGTTTTACATAGTTAAAGCTAACTTTCTGCATGTAGACCCTACACCACCTGAGTATACTGACCTGGCATAGTTGCTTGCAATCTGTTTGTTTTATTTTTCTTGTGCTTAATGGCTGGTCTGCAGTGTGGCTAAACCCACTCTCTTTGCCTCGGTATGCTCTGCTCAGCTCACTCTGCTGCCCTACCCTGCCCCCCATTCTCACCCACCCCTCCATCCTCCAATTTATACCTATCTAAACTACACCCATTGCCTATCTCATCTCTACTCATCTACCAATCAACACTGTCCACACCCACACCCCAGCCATCTCTCCAAACTCCTCCCAGTACACATACCCCTAATCTATATCATTTCTTACACTAATCAACTCCCTGCTAGAATCCCAATTCATACATTCTTGCTCTTCCACATGTATCCACCTTTTCCCCAGCTATTCCTAGATTAACATGGCTTAGTTAAAATCTATCTTCACATTAACCCCCGTGCTATGTCCACTCAGACTAGCATACCATGCCACTTCTTACAATTCACATTATATTATAAACTACCCTTCTCCTTCTCTTCCTCTCACATTAATGTTGTATCACTACAACCTAAGCATTCTCATATCCCCTCAGCTTTTTAATACCCCCAATACCCCTAAAACAATACTCTACTTCTAAATACACCAACACCTATAGCTCTATATGTGTTGTAGTTAAAAATCACAGTCTAATTCTAAACTAAGTCTCCTCCTCCTCCACTCCCTCACAAAAATTAAACTCCTAGCTGACATCCATCCTACCCAGGGCCCACTCATAGTGTATCACCCTACATTCAAACTTCCCCTTTCTCTACACCTCACCCAACTAATCAAACCTTCTTAAATACCCCTCCTCACCAACTTCCTCCAAATAGAAGCAACTCTGGCCTATTCATCACCAATTTCAACCTTAGACGTATTATAAACAAAGTTCATGAATCACATGCTGCCCTTGCTGTGTACTTCCCAGACATAGTTGTGATTACTGAGACCTCGCTAAAGCCATATATAAAAAAATGAAGAAATACTTCCCAATGGATATAGCATTCTCAGAATGGATAGGCTATCCAGATGGGTGGTGGTATTGATATCATGTTCAACGACTCACTCAAACTAATACAAGTACACTCCACTCCTCCCCTGAACTCTTCAACTCTAAAATATTAATCTCATGTCTTGATATAAATCTACATAAGTTTATCATTATTATAGCTGTCTACCTACCTCCAGCTAACAACTTTCCTATTATCAAAAACATGCTCTGCTGGACTTCTAATAACTTTACCCAAGAAACAATAATACTAGGTGACTTTAATCTAGACTGGCTTACCTGCTCCTCTAAAAATCCCACCAACTGTATTAACTTATATATAACTTCTGTTAAACCATTACCCACCCCACTTGCATAGACAAACATACCAACAAGCAATCTATAATAGATTGGATTCTAACAAATAAACCTAACATAAGTTATGAAGCTGGCTGCCTTCCAGACACCCTGGCGACCCCTCTCTAACCTTTCTTCTCAGGAAACAAATAAACACACCTAATAACATCCTATTTAAACACATCCACAGCAAAAAAAATGTTCCCACTTTAAATTATTGTTTCAACAATATAAAAAGAAAAAAGCTTGGATTAGGCAACCGGCAGCCAAAAAAAGTGTTGAAATATTTATTGAAATAAAAAAGATCCACAATGTTTAGCACTTTCGTCCCCAAAGCACTGGGACTTCTTCAGAACAAATTCCAATAATTTGCACCTTGTTTAAATACTCTACTTAAGTCATGTGACACAAAACCTACTTTTAAAGAAATACAGTGGTAAAATTAAAACATATAACTTGAGTCTGCTTATAAGTTACATACACTATAAAACACACACACACACACACACACACACACACATATATATATATATATATATATATATATATATATATATATATATATATATATATATATATATGCAACTTTGATTATAATACTTTTGCTCTAGTTTTCAGTATATGGACTAAAATAATTTGGTCATTAAGACCAGGTGGCATATTAGAGTTCAATTTGAGTTGTCGAAAGACTTCACATCTTTTTAATTGTAACTCCCACCAACCACCTCTAATTTCTTTTGGTATAACATCCAAAATACCAAAATGTAATTTACCCCATCCATTACAAACTGAGGTATGCTTAAAAAGTGCATTATTCACGTTATTGACATTTGTTACAAATTGCAATGTATACCAAACCCTTGGCTGAACAATTACCTTGTTTAAGATAAATAGGAAAAGGTATACCAGGTAACAATATGACTGGGCACCACTACAGTTCCTACAGTTAGACCTTGCTGTGCAGTAATTACCAAAACATTCATTGAGATACTTAATAATTTAGCACCCATCAGAACAATTCACACTAAAACTACCTTGGCTTACAAAAGAGACTAAACTTCTACTTAAACAAAGGGATAGAGCCTGGTCTCTCTATAAAAATACCAAAAACAAAGAAAACTTAACCACCTTCCAACAACTAAGAAATCAAGCTAAAAATCATATTAAAAAAAGACAAAAAACACATTTCTTAACATGTCAGCAAAAACGCCAAAATAACCCCTACTCCATCAATTAACAGTTCTACAGGCTGTATAGCAACACAATTTAATACCCACTTCGTTAACTCCATTACTTCCTTGCTAAATAACAGCACTAACTCACCTCTAAATGTAAGCGTAACTCTCTTAAGCCAATACAAACTAGTTACAAAAAAAATTCTTAAGTAAATTAAAACCCTGCTCTCTTGTAGCTGATCAACTACCCAACAAATTTCTAAAACTTGCCACTGCATCCATCTCCTATCCCATATCTGACTAATCAACTACTCTATCTCTGAGCAATATGTTCCTAATCTCTGAAAAATATCTCATATCATACCTCTACACAAAAGTGGCCCCTCCACTGACCTTTATAGACCAATCACCATTCTGTCACCTATAGCCAAAATCTTAGAAAAATGCATACACTAAGAACTCCTTGACCAATTCTTAAAAATCAACCTGCTATCAAATAGTCAACACATGTTCTGACCTAGACAAAGTACTAATACTGCTCATTTAAGTTTCACAAATACTGTTAATCTCTCAAAAATAAAGGCCAACTCATCTCAGGTACCTTCCTTGATATGTCCAAATCATTCGACACAGTATCACAACAAATACTTCTCAACAAACTTGTCTCATATAATCTTAGTAAAACATCCCTAACACAGTTTCATAGCTATCTCAATGACTGACAAAAGTCCACCAAATGGGATAGCAAATTCTCCTCCTTCTACCCATCACTGTTGGAGTCCCCCAAGCCTCCATCTTCAGCCCCCTTATTTTCATCATTTTTACCAACAACCTCAGGGCCTCCACACAACTTGCTTATATCATTCAATATGCTGACAATACCTCTCTCATCTGCACTGCACACTCCAGTATTGAACTACAAGAAAAACACAGAATGCCCTCCAAAACATAGAGAACTACCTATCTGTCCATCAACTCATATTAAACCCCCAACAAAACCAAGCTCATGGTCTTTAGTAATGCCAGCGTAAAAAATACCATATCCCCTTTTACTATCTATTCCTCAAATGGAATAAATATTGAACCAGTCAAGCAAACTAAACTTCTAGGCATAACAATAGACAATGGCCTGAAATTCGATAAACATATAGCACTAGCAATCAAAAAAGTCCACGTCAAACTTGGTGTACTCTACAGGGCAAACCCTATCTAACCAACTATACCAGAATATCCACAGCCAGATTCCACCTTCTATCCACCCTACTTTATTGCTCCTAAATCTTCACTAACCTGCGCAAATCAGATATGAACAACCTCAAATCCTGTTATAACAAAACTAAATTTGCCTCTAACCTACCCCAGAGATCACATCACTGCTACCACTCTTCACCATCTCAACTGGATTGAACTTCCAAACCTACTATCTCTCAACCAGCTAATAATTGCTCATGGCGTTATCCACAAACCTGACAAATCTCCCACTCTAGCTGACCTCATCCAACCCTATACAAACCTCAGGTCCCTTAGATCTTCTGACAAATTAATGCTCAGTGTAACTAAATCCCGCAACTATCATGGAGATTCCTTATACTCCAAAAAATACCCAAAACCTGGAACTCTCTCCCCCAAGACATACTTTTTAATCCTGATAGTCATAATTTCAAATATCGACTAAAAGATTATTACTCTATGCGATGGCTGTGTTCCTGCACAACACCAAGCTAATCAAATACTCTCTCCTCTCTCCTCTATCTCAGTGTAACACTACATCCCCTTTTGCACATTAGTGTGCTACTCTTACTATGTAATTGGTTTGTATTTCTACCTTGTGATGTATAAAATCTATCTTCTGTGTGTAAAGAAAAAGT
Organism: Protopterus annectens; assembly: GCF_019279795.1. Classification (NCBI taxonomy): domain Eukaryota; kingdom Metazoa; phylum Chordata; order Ceratodontiformes; family Protopteridae; genus Protopterus; species Protopterus annectens. The sequence goes on from NC_056732.1 coordinate 461,340,120, forward strand.
GTCTACTACACTTATTGCATATATTATTCTCAGGACTCAGTCCTGAGTAATGTAAATTTACTCATAGCTATGTAAGTAATTTGGTGATGTTTTTCTCTTTTCCCTCAGTTGTTTAATTATGTACATGTATGCTTGGAGCTTTTCTCACCAGGTCTCCACTGAAAATGGGCTCCTAGCTCAGTCGGACACTATCTGGTAATCAAATGTAAATAAATAAATAAATAATGCTGATAAAGTCTCATTGGAGTCTTATTGCAATCTGTGTTTAGCAGAACAGAATGACGAACAATGCCCTTACCTCTGAAACATTTTAAATGCAGGTGAACTAAACATATCAGAACTAAAGAATGAACCTCACATCTGAAAGACAGAGAAAGAGAGAGGGCTAAACTCAAATGAAGAAAATAAAATATAAAAAATGAACACCAGGCTAAATAATACAAATTCAATGTACTTAAAGAGCAAGTACAGACAAAAAGTTCAGTGAGACTTCTAGATCTAATGTCCAGTATTTGGGAATTGGCATTTTCTCTTTGTTCTGAGAATGACTTATATCCAAGCTCTGTAGACATGAAAGACCATCAGGTGTTATTCTTTCATCACCAGAATTCGTTCACTGTCCACAATACTATTATATTAAAAACTTTACAAGCACTATAGCTCTAACAATTCTCCTAAAGTTAATCAAGCTGACCATTGTTTGTTAAGCAGCACCTCTGACCTAAATTATCAGAAGGAACAAGTGAATTTCTGAGTAGTTATAACTCACATTAGAAATGAGGCCAATATTAACTTTGTTTTAACATTTAATAAGTAATATTGTAATGGAGTTATGAAAAACAGCCATGGTTGATTGTTTGATTTATTACATTGAAACTTTTAATGTAGTTTTTAAAAGTTCTGCTAGCAACAATTATATTTCATTTGCTTTTCTGATATTCAAGTGCATATAAAATATTGTATTCCACTAATAAACGGGACCTGATATTTTTTTTTCTGGTGACCACAACATGATGATGTCTTCTGAGATAAGATGATCAGACACATTTTGAGAATTTCTCTCTCTATCTGATGTAATCTCATTGAAGCTACTTCAGGATGTAAATAAGAAGATAGCATATTGGGCATTAATCTGACCATATATCACAGGACACTTCAGCTTAATAAGATGTTTCTTGGACAGTAACAAGTGAATCCTAAAAGTGAACTTTCCCTCCAAGTACCTGGCACAGAAGGATGACTGTGACCCAGATAACCTGTGTATAGTTGCAACACGGTGTCAGAGGAGTAGGTAAAGGTGAAAAAGCAATGATTAGGCAACCTCTGCTCATCAGTCCCAGGTAGGAAATGAGATGATGTCCAGGGGCTATGCTAGTATGATAGCTTCAAGTGAAAACCAAGGGCTGATGGCAGAGAAAGTATTTGGCAAAGTATGGAGGAGGGGAAACAGAGAAGCATATTAACACATAATTGTGGTTCCCTCACAATGCCCATTGAATATAAACAATTACATATCTCCTGGCATATTGGGTATGGATAGGCAGGATTTAGAAATATCCCATTAGGCTGTAGTATAATGCCCTATGTACACATTCCCATCAATGGTCATGGGGCATTTCATAGCCTAAATAACATGAAGATTCACTTCCTGGAAAAAGATGAACAACACAACACAAAGTAACATTCATGATATGCTCCAACATGCTGTGGCTATAGTAGAGTGCTGAGTGTTATTGTGCATGAGGAACAGAGGTCAGTCCCAAAAACATTGTTCCTTCCTTAGGTATACGAGAGATACCTTCTCATTTAAAAGTTACAATGAACCATCTGGAAAACTATACTTCAAGAAATAACTTTACTTAAAGTTATTTAACACAGCAACATATGAAAGCTGCATCAAGATTTGTAAAGGTGTGAGAGCTATCAATAATAAAACTAGATTAGGCTTTGAAGTCAAAACTCTTGATTTTAAGGTTGAATAGTAACACAGAACACCAGAATGTAGTATGCACAGCTGTATTTGTTGACTAAAAAACACAGGTACTCTCAGATATTTTCTTGGAGATAGCAGAAACCATAATGTTGATTAATAATTAATTCTGGAGAGTCTGTATGGTATACAATACTACCTTACTGGAAACATTGATACAAAATGAAAAGGAATTGATTGGTAGGAAGGAGTTAAAACGACAAAGGGTCAAATATGATTACAAGAAAATGTCTATTGTCTTCTGAGAACCTTTGTCCAATCAGAGAGGTTGGACTTGTATGAGATATCTGCAGTCACATTCTGTTATTACTTGAGAGAACAGAGTGGAATTCTAATTAATGAAAGATAAAAGAATGGCAAAACCTAGACCTTAGGCAGTCTTCACCAGAACATTTCAAGGGAACAAAATATAAATGTAGCTAAAAAATAAAAGGATTGTAATTGCAAAGACTGAAAACAGTGCTACTATTAGCAGATACTGACATCACAAGCTTGTGGGCCTACATTTTTTTCTGGTTTACAGAATTTTTTTTATATGTAAAACTTTGTCCTCTCAATAGTTTTGTCTTTTTATAGGTGTCAGTGGACTTGGATAACATATTGGAAAACTAAAATGCAAATACTTTTGATATACCTGATTTTAAGGCTTATCATTTTTGAGGTGACTTACAAAATCTTAAAATGTTAAATGAATTGCATTGTAATAATTCAAATTTAAATACAGAAGCAGGCACAGTTTTCAAGTCTTTCAGTAAACAATAAATTCTGGGGTTATTTTAAAGAAAATAATTTTGAAGTTTTATTTAACCAGTAATTAGTGGAAAACTGCGAAGGAACTACATAATGTTAAAAGTTTGGTTATTAAACCTTCAGCTAAATGAGGTAATCATATTCTAATGTCTTGTGAAACATATGAGGACAAGTGCTAGCAATTACTTTCTGTTCACCTGCTGATTAAAGAAAATCCTTTAGGAAAAAAAATGAGTGATTCTAGAGTACAGTCTAGAAAAAAAGAGTTGAGAAAGACATAACTTTGTTTTCCCAGAAATGAAACTTTGTGGTTTACCAAACCTCACAAAGATTTTCTAGACCTTTCTATTTTCCCTATTGATTTGGGCATCAGTAGCTTCTTGTACAATGTGAGCTATGTTTAGATGATAGATTACGTTCCAAGGTGCAGACTCTCCCAGCTTTGTATGACAGTAGTACACTTCATTGTTTTTACAAACATTGCTCAGTTTGGCATGCCTGAATGACTATAGCTGATACACTGTAGATGTTAAATATCATTATGCAATTATTATAAATGATTTTAGTTTACACATAAATAAAACTGTTTTGCAGCTCTGTAGTTGATTAGTTTATTTCTGTTTCTTATGTTTTAACTTGAGGCATAACTGTTTTTAAAGAAATAGTTGGTTCTACAAGTAGAGGTATATCAATGTGATAAATTGTAGATTCTTGATAAGCAATTTTTATTGGAAACAGAACAACGGCATTTATATACATCGGAAGGTTTCATGCAGGTTTACTATGTGTTGAGTTTAGTGATATTCTCAAAAGAAACTGTCAGTGGTAATGCATTACTGTATCCCATAAGTTGGTATCTATGACTGTTTTGGATTTTATTCCTTAAGGAGACATTATGAATTAGACACATCTGTTAGGACCTTTGTTTCTATGAAACATATTGCAGATATTGTTAATAGATAAAAACATGGGGGATTGTTAGATGAACAAAGTTTACAGTGCAAAATAAAGTGGCACAAAGAAATTGGTAATCATTATTATCTGGAGATGGAGAACATTATGACCATAATACCTGCTGTGATAGACTGTCCAGTATGTGCAGGGTATTTATAAATGCATACATTTTCATGCTTTAAATGAAATGAGATATAATAGGAAATAAGTGGAAAATAACGGCAAGAGACAGTGAACATAGTGCATTTCCCTTAAATTGAGAATATTATTTTTCAAAGTAGTAATGCCTAAGAGATTTAGTAGTTAGTAAGTAATCTGAATTGTCTTTTCCTTTGTATTGCATATCAGAGAATTTATTTTCCAAAGGAGACTTTTCAAAGTACTCTTCACAACACATACAAGCAATTGCCCCAAAAACTAATATTTTAATGTTGAATTGTATGGCATTTAAAGTGTGTAGGACACTGTACTACAATGCGATATATATTGTATGGTATACCTGTTGTTTAGCAAATATATTGCAAACTGCAAGGATGTTCAGCAACTGGAGAGAAGTCTTACAAAATTAGAACTACAATTCTATAATTCAGAGTACATTGCTATATTTTATTACTCACCTTTTTCCTTAATTGCCAGAAATATCCATGGTAAGAAAGTAACCTCAAAGTATTAGTAACTGAAGCTGAAATAATTTCAAAAAGTAGGATAGTTTACCCTAAAGGTTTGAATGATATTACTGAATGTAATTACTTGTTTGGAGAAATGTCCTCATGACGTGGGTTTATTTAATAGTTACTTGTGTGTTTTCCTAAGATAATCAGTTCCTGTTTAAGAATGTTCAGAGTTAATTATTTGGCATGTTTGTGTAGATATACTGATATATTTAGTGCATGTCTTCTAGTCCCTTGAGGGATGTTAGGCTGACATGTTTATAGTTTTAACAGTTTTGCTTATACGTTTTTAATTTTTTTTTTCTTTTTATTTGTGCATCGATGAAGAATACATAGGTTAAAAAACATAAAAAATGTCTGCAACACTGGAAAACAGATTACCCTGTAAAATAATATTTTCTAAAAAGTTTGGCATTTGGAAGGAGCAATACATTTCCCCTTTGAATGTTCCTTCTGGCTTAATTTTCCAACAAGTAAATTTAAAATGAGCTAGCTAAGTTTGCAAATTCATTACTGTAAGAAATGATTTCACATTTGCAGGTGCATCAATAGACTTCAAAAGGTTAATGATTTTATCTTCAGGTAATAACATGATTTCTTTGTTAGTATCATTTTTAAGAACCAACAAATGTCACCAGACAACAAGCTGTTACTTTTCTATGGGGAAATCCTAAAGTTTACAGATTTCCCACATAGGTCCAAATCTTGTTTCCTTCTTTTTCAAAACTCATAACAAAAGCAAACTATTTTAGGTAGTGAAGAATCAATGACCCTCTTTAATGTTTCAAAATATTTCAAGAGTTGTAATGATCCATGGGCAATGATTTATCATAAACATTTAAACCTTTAACTTTAAACTCTGTTACCATCTATCAGACCAAACTAGCAACAGTCAAAATCTAGCTTAGAATTCCCTTTGTCAAGTTATGGAGCCTGAGAACAAAGGTAGGCTTGTATCCTATTATCTACAGAAGAAAATTTTATTAAAAACAAATTATTAACACCTGTTATGCAGGAGAAAATGATTCTAAAAAGCCCAAATATGCCTTACTGTTTCATGAGCACTAATGCTAATAATGGGGTTCCTATCACGTAGTCGAACAGTTACAATTTTGAATGACATATGATCAAGACCATATGTTCAAAAATGTAAATGTTCAAGCATGTGAATGGAAATCTCCATAAGCGGAGGTTTCCATTCACCTCAATGTGGTGCTATCTCGGAGTTGGTATATTTAAGTAGCGGGGTATGTGGGGGGTGCAGGGGGGCTTGTCCCCCAGCATACAACTATTTTTTTTATTTGCCCATTATGTTTTCATTTTTTTATAGGTAGTCGAAGTTCCATAACTTCGGACATACATGTTCTAACATATGTCAGTCGAAGTTATGGCACTTTGACTACGTGATATAGACCCTAATAAAGGAATACCATTTGGAAGAAACAGGTTCTGTTATCTCACATGAGTTTACATATTACCACAGATACCAATGCATTATGGGAGAATTTGGTAAGCCTCATACCTCTCAACTGTCTAGATTTTCACAGAATGTCCAGATTTTTTGCCTCTTATTTTTGGCCTGTTCCTCATAAAATGTGTGTTTTTCCGGTAAATCATTGAGAATTGAAGTCATTAAATAATAGAAAATAATGACAGACATTTGAATTTTAGACATCATATCCTTCAGAAAATATATAATAATGCAAAATCTGCCATTCTAGCAACTTTCTAAGTTTATGGGAGCAATATTTAAAATATGTCCCTGTTTTTGGCCTCTGTTCCCTCATTTTTTATGGCTTCGTCCAGATTTCTTGAGCCAAAAGGTTGAGTGGTATGGTAAGCCTATAAAATCTAAAGTAAAACATGGAGGTAAATCTTCAGTAATAATTAATTTTATTCTAGTCCAAATATTTTGCAAGCACTTTTTATTCAAGTGGAAAAGGAAATTTAAAGGCACATGGTTTGCAGTGATTTCCTGCCGTGTTCAAAAATGTAAATCAGAGATTTTCAGGGCCTAAACTTAACTCTTGCAAGCTACGAAAACTTGGCCCTAGCAGGTGGAACCCTATTATAAATGAATCTTCTTCTTCTTTTGGCTTTTTCCCAGTTAGGGGTCACCACAGCGGATCACCTGTCCGCTCATGATTGGCAGTGGAGTTTTACGGTGTCGAGTTGCCAGCCTGGCACCTAAACTTCCACAGAAGGCACACACATGCATGCACTCACACCTAGGGCCAATTTAGAGTGTCCAATCCACCTACAGCATGTCTTTGGGATGTGGGAGGAAACTGGAGCACCCGGAGAAAACCCACGCGACCACAGGGAGGACATGCAGATTCCACTCAGAAGGCACCCCAGCCGAGGATTGAACCGGAGAACCTCTTGCTGTCTTGCTGTGAGGTGGCAATGAAATAAAACACTAAGGCTGTACTAAGAAAGTATAAGAAAGAATAGAAACATTCTTATGTGAATGACTGCAAAGGGTCCAGATAAACTGTAGTCATATACTGTAAGGATTATTCTATACATACCCTAATCCATAGTCAAACGACCATAACTATAAAATATTATAGAAGGCATAGCACTATTACGGTTACTTTTATTATCTTCCAGCTTCAGTTAGATCTTATCCTGAAATCTACCATCTCTCTGTGAAGAATCTACATGTGTTTCCCATCTAGAAGTGGGTTTGCTCTGGACTCTTAGCTTTCTTCCCGTCTCTCAAACACATGCTGCTCAGGCCGAGAGAGTAGTCTGAGTTGTCCATATATTCAGCCATTGTCTTCATATTTAAATTTCTGGCCTGGACAAAATGCATCTGTGAATATCAGCTCACTTGCTAATTAATAGATAGATGTACAAAGTTAATGTTCCTTCACAGTTAATGTTCAGTGAATTTTCCATGCAAGGTAGAGGTCACAAATCTTAGATATCCCCACATACACACCCACACACGTGCGCACACACACACACACACACACACACACACACACACACACACACACACACACACACACACACACGCACACACACGCACACACACACACAAACACACACACACACACACACACGCACATGCGCGTGCACGCACACATGCACACACACGCACACACACAAATGTGCATGCACACACACACAAATGTCTGCGCACAGTCAATTACAAGTTGCTGATATGAAAACTTTGTTTGCTTGTGCATGTTTGCAGCAGCTATTTCAAGTATTCTGCCTTCTTAGAGACTATAGATACATTGGTAATCTGGGTATCATTCAATGATTCTGCTGTACTTCTATGAGTCTTTAGCTGTCAGAAGAGGAATGACTGAGCTACCTGGAGGGGCAAGATTGAAAGAAATGGCTTGCTAGGTATAAACTTGAGTGTTTAATTGTTTTTAGAGGCTAAGAGAGTAGTTGCAATAGAGAAACATAAGGCACCACAGACACTCTAACAGCTTCTGAAAGGTGATTCAGTAGATGGCACTAAGAAAATCTAACAGGTGGCAAGGCCATGACAGAATGATAAGGAAGATAATCCTCAGACATCCTTCATGAGGGCTGCCAACAACAACTTGTTCACCTGCCTACAGGGCATCAAAGACAGATGGAAGGAATACTTCCAGCAGCTTCTGAATGAAGAAAATCACACAGAAGACGTACTGTCTCAGACACAGCATGCAATGAAAGAAGAAGTGGAGCCCATGTTAGCAAAAGTTTGAACCGTGCTAAGGGCTAAGGAAAATTAAGTAAGGGAAAACATCAGGCTCAGATGAGATCCTGGCAGATATGATAAAGATGTTGGGTGAGTTAGAAGAGAAATGGAGCCTGAAGGTACTCTTAGCAGTATAGAGAGAAAGATGTATGGCAGATGACTGGATAATAAGCATACTAGTGCCGGTGTAAAAGAACAAAGAGGACATTCAAACTCACATTGCAAGAAAGTTCTGGAGAGGGTTAATGGCAAATAAATACACAGAGCAGCAGAAAGAAAAGTCAGAGATGAGCAGTTTGATTTTAGATCAGGATGTAGCACAGCCAACCTGATGTGTGCAATGAGTCAGTTGAGAAGGAGCTAGAGATGAGGAAAGAGTCCAAACTGGGCATTCCTAGACTCAGAGAAGGCATACAAAAGCCCCAAAAAAGCTAATTTTGGCAGCTCTGTGATGGTTTTAAATCCCAGAGACATTGAATTAGTGCAGGGTATGCACTAGCACCCAATGACACAAGTGTGAACAGTGTTCAAGCTCACAGAGAAGTTTCCAGTGGGAGTGGGTGTGCATCAGGGTTTAGCTCTGACCCCACTGCTGTTCTTACTTGTGATATATTATCTCAGCAAACAGGTAGGAGGGAACAGATCAACAAAACTGCTGTATGCAGATGATGTGGTATTACATGCAGACTCTTAACAAGAGCTTCAGCAAATGATAGGGGAATGGAATGCAAAACTGAAGGCACATGGATGAAAGTGAGTAGAGACAAGACAGTTGTAATGACAGCAAATGGGGGAAATCAAAAGTACGATCATGTGTCTCAGCTTAATCTGGGGGTACCAGCTGTGATTAAGGATACAGTACTGAAGAGTCTGGGAAGGTGAATCATGAGAGACAGAGTCATTGGTTTTGGAAAAGATTAAAAACAGCTTGTGAAGAAACAAGATGGCAGTAGTTAACATTTGCTACATGATGACATATGGAAATGGCACAACAGAAAGAAGTCAGCACATGATTGCTGTCAACATAGCATTGGAAAGATGAAAAAAGGAGTACACTAAAGGAATGTAAGGTAATCAGATGGCATCCTGTAACAAGATCACATATTGTTATCACTTATGCAGCAATCAGATGGCATCCTGTAACAAGATCACATATTGTTATCACTTATGCAGCAAAGTGTTTAAGTGATTATTGTACAGCTAGGCATCTGGTTTTGCTATGCGGCACATAGCTCCAAGGGAATAAAAGTACTTATTTCAAAACTTGAATATGCCTTCCCCATCATCAGTGAATCCAACTGAAAACACTGAAAATCTTTCAAAATGTTGACTATGAAATATATACATTTACTCAATTATCAATCATTAGCGGACTGGAGTTCTGCTGTGGTGACCCCTAACCGGGAAAAGCCGAAAGACACAACAACTCAATTATCAAGCCCCTTAAATAAGACCGTTTGATTGCCAGGCACTCTACAAGCAAGCCTCCTGCTAAGCTCTTTTGGTTACAGACTACTGTTTCAAAGTTGCTGCCCACCAGTCTTAGTTAAAATAAGGTATTGAACAGCAACATATAACTGCTCAGGTTAATTCACAGGACAATCTTCTGCTAGAACAACCTCCATTTTTGCCTAGTTACCAGTGGGGAAAGCTTTATTAAAGTACCTCAAGCAGCATGGCATTGTCTGCCACATGACATAAGTAACAACAGCAGCTACCAAGAATTGTGTGGGAATCTACAAGACAAACTCAAAGAACAGAATAACTATCTTAGATAAAGAACTAAAACCCAAGTACTGGACCAGGAAAGAAGGAAAACCAAACTACTCATGGATATAAAAACAAACTCCTGGCTTTAATAGTATCAATTCTGTCAATAATTCTCTTTGTTCATGTTTCAAATTGGAATGTATCCTGTTATTGGGTATTTGTTTCCTAATTTCACTCTCAATCACATTTTCCAAATTTTTTAATTGCGGATGAACAGGTGGATTGAAGACACTTTTTTTTCTTTGGCGTATTGGGGTGTGTTACAGAGGGTTGATCACCAAACATATTTTCTAAGTTTAACCTTCTGATGAACATTTTTAAATCAAAGATTACTTGTGTCAAGTTGTTGTTAATCAATGGAACAAATTTGAAACCTTGAATAAATAAATCAAAGAAACTTTTAGTAACTTCTACACCACTGTAATTAAAAATATGAATAACAATTATTTATATTTATTTACACCACAGTGTAAATGAAAACACACAAATAGTCAGCATGTCTGGTTTTCATATTTTTAATTACAGTGGTGTAGAAGTTAAATTCATGAAAATGCTCAGACAGCATCTAAACAGCACCTGATCATGTCTCTGTAACCTTCCCATCTGAACCCTGCCCCTACTCCATCACTACTTTCTCCCTACTCACTCTTCTCTCCTCTCACCAATGCCGTCCCTTTATTCAAATTTATCTCAAATAGCCCCCAAATTCCTTTTGCTGTTTTTGCTTCCTTTTTCCCTACTGCTGCCTGCTGTTCTCACCCTCTATCTGTTTCTTTTTATTTGTACGAATAATGAATATATTGTCAAACTTTTGTAGTAGATATATTGCCAAACTTTTGTAATTTACATTACTCTGTCATGCCAAACTTTTGTAATGTACATTACTTTATCATGTTAAATTTCTTGTATTGTTGTAATGTGGAGCTTTTCTCCCCGGGCCTCTGCTGAACAAGGGCTTTAGCCCAGTTGGACTATCCCAGTTAACAAATGTCAAATACATAAATAAATAAATCCTGCTAAAGCTATTCACAGAAAAGTCAGGCAGAAAGAAGACATAAGTAATGGTACATATCTTAAGCAGCATGAGTTATCTATTGCAACTTAAAATTGACTGACTGTAACTTTTGTATCACATTAGTTGTTGTCTGTGCATAACAAAGCCAAAAAGAAAAGGAAAAAGAACAATGTGGTTTGGAAACTCTTGTACCGTAAGAAAGTAATCCGACTTTTTAAATCACATAATAACCTTTGTAAGTCAGGGCAGTATTACTGCTTCTCAGTAATACACCATGCAAATTACTTAACCTATACAAGGACTCACCTGTTATACTGATTACACAAATTAACTGCAGGTTTCTGCTGATGAACTGGTAAACTTCTTACTTAGCTTAAAGATGAAAAAAAGAAATGAATAATTCTGACTTTGTGAAGCACGTTTCCCAGGACTCTCATCATAGAAGACTCCACTGTAAGATATAGTGATGCTCCTCTAATCAAGCTGAAAAAAGAAAAGTTAACTGTTTGCTGCTTAACTGCAGCCAGGCTCCATCAAATCGCACACACTCTGAAGTCATTATGCTACAGGTACCAGCATGATTTCATCATAGTTCATGTAGGTGTAATTGACCTAAGATATACTTACCTGGAATATATGAAGAGAGACATTATGGAACTTTTAGACTATGTACCTCAGGTTGGTATGAACTTAACACTGAGTAGCACTGAGCAGCAAATTACCATCCCCAAAGATGATACCACAATATGAGCAAAAAATGATTGATTTCAACAACTGGCTGTCTTTCTGTTGTCGTTCTAAACTGATACAATATTTGTCAACTTGGGAGGACATAGTTAACAGATCATGTTGCTTTGCCAGAGATGGTCTACACCTTCCCCTCTAGGCTTTCGAATACTGGCTAAAACATTATCCAGTCCCATAGTGCCCTTTTTAGGTAATTCCAAACTGACAAACCCACAGACATAGTAACATCAACTCAACTGAACCTCAAGGTGTTACTGCTCAATGCCAGGAGGCTAACAAAAAAAAAAAAACTATAATCCCTCCAAGCCCTTCTCACACATAAAAATGTCGACATCTATACAGTTACCGAGTCATGGTTTAAAGCAGGAGAGAGTGCCCCAGCAGTGCAAGGTTTCAGTGCCTTCCACAATTTCAGACCAGTAGCTGTTCAGAAAAGGGCTAAAGATGGAGGTGTCTCAATATACATCGATAACAAACAGTCATCTAGGGTGGTCAAACGGGATGTTGTGCTGAAGTTCCTTCACACTCTTATCACCATGGACTAAATCCTGTACTATATTTTAGCCAGCTATGGGTCACCCTCCATGTCCCAAGAAGCTCACAATACATACTTGGACCTACTGGAGCCACTTACAACCCAACCTAACACCCTACTCATGGCAGACTTTAAATCCCCCTCTGTAGAATGGGAAGTCTACATGGCCAACAAATCTGCAGACACAGAGATTCCTGGACTTTGTAAATGCAAACATGTTGACCAAATAGTGAATACACCCACTAAAGGCTCCAACATACAGGACCTTATGCTCACAAACATGGGAGAACACTGCACCTCCCTCCAATGTTTTATTCTCCCTGGTAACATCTGACCATAATGCTGTCTTCTTAAACATCAAAATCAATTCCACAATCCCATTAAAACCAGTAACAGTTAATACCTGTTTAAGGCAAATTAACTTTTATTAAGTGATGGTTTGTCAAAATTCAATGCCCCTCCGATCCCCAAGAACTGCCCTGGTGACATCCCAAATTAAACAGGACACACAACAAAAGGAAAATAATGGCAAAAATCAGGAAGGGTAATTCCCATAAAGATAAAAACTCTGTAATCAAACTAAATAGGCAATTAAGAGGGCTAATTAGGTCAAGCAAAGCCAACTTTGAGATTAAGATAGCCTCCAAACTAAAAGATAACCTTAAGGCCTTTCACAGCTGTGTCAGAAACTTCAGGGGCAGCACACAGCAATATGCTGACCTGGTGGTTGATGGTGCCACATTCACCTGGCCTGGTGATATAGCAAATCTATTAGTAGACAAATTCAGTTCCAAATTTACTCCCTCTCATCCCAACCATCCCCCCTAAATAATACCCTCAAAAATAACCCTTCCAACTATAATTATAGAGCATAAATTGACTGCACTAACTTAAGCCAAGAAAATTACCTCAGTGGGCCTCAATAACATCCCAGGATTCCTACCAAACAGCCTAAAATATGACTTATCATGACCCTTGGAGTCATTATTTAACTGTTGCCTTAAAACAAGCTTTGTGCCACATGACTGGAGGACTAAGACAGCCATCTGTCATAATAAGGGAGGACATTCAACAGATCCCGGAAACAATAGACCCACTAGTCTGACTTGTCTCATTTGTATACCCATGGAAAGACTTATCATGGAAGTCATCAACAAAGACATAGGAGACCTCCAAACACACGATCCATTCCAGTATGGCTTTATCAATAGAAGGTCATGCTTACTGAATCTGGTGGACTTCTTTCAAAAGGTCGCTAAAGCAAATGAGGAGGGAAAATGGAGCATACCTGTGACATAGGGCAGTACTGCCAGCCAGGCTATCTGGAATTTTCTAAATAATTCTATGTCATGTGTGAATATTGATATGATTTATACAGAACTGTATGTTAGATACTGAGCTAAAATGTAACCACATCATGTCCTGCTGGCTTAGAACAGAAATGTATATAAACTATTGTAATTGTGTAACTGTATATGTTTTACCAGTAGAAACTAGAACATAGAGGGTTAACTTGCAAAACTTCAAGAAGATAAGTTGAAATTAAATTGTTTTATGGTTGTGCTATAAAAGTTCTCTCACTTTCAGTTCAGTAGCAGACACAATGTCTAGATCTAGAAGTTTTTGTATTGTCTTGGAAGAGAAGTAATTACTAGGTTTGAGATGCAGAAGTATTTTATTGTTTTATGTATTCCAGGGTCTTCAAACATATGAGAGAGTTGTATTTTTTACACAGGGATGTTAAATTCTGTTAGTTTCTGACAAAAGGGGGTTAGCTTGGAAACTGAAGTCAGTGACAAAATGTGATGTCATCCAAGCTAACTCAGCAGTAATATTTGATATTAATTTAAGAACTCTTTCCAGAGAGAGAGAGAGAGAGAGAGAGAGAGACTGTATTTTGTATTTTGTATTTTGTCTTGGACCTTGCAAGAACATCCTCTCATCACCACCTTCTATACTTGCCTTGTTGTAAGTACATTTTTTTAGGAAATTGTAACTCTTTTAAATATAGTTAAGAATATAGTAAGGATTAGTTTAGATGTTGTCTGTGGTTATTTGAGACTGTCCTGCAATGTTTTTTTTAAATATTTCCTGTGATTTTGAACTCTGAAGTCACTGTGAATATATATTTAGTATTGTCTTGTTCTTTTATTATTTATTATTAAACATATGTAAACCTATTTTTGTGGATGACATTTGTGAGACATACTTAAGCTCTGACAGTACTTGCATATGTATTTGGGGACACTGTACAGGACACTCCTAAATAGCCTTGCTCTTGGTCAGACTATCATTTGGATTAATAGTAACATTGCACAGTAGGATTGGACACCTTTTGTTAAGGGCCTTTAAAGTATCTGATAAGAGTAGTTGGTGGCATTGGAAAGTACCTTATAGTCTGGGCAGAAGGAGGCATAGCTAGTAAACCTGAGACAGCCTTTCCCAGGAGTGTGTGTGTGTGTGTGTGTGTGTGTGTGTGTGTGTGTGTGTGTGTGTGTGTGTGTGTGTGTGTGTGTCTTTGTATATAATTCAAACCTCAAAGAGTGTGTGTGTGTGTGTCAGCTACTTGGGCAGGGACATTAAGCACTGGTTGGCAGAGAGGGTGCTGGAGGTTTTGGCTTGGCCAATCAGGTGAGATCTAAGCCCTGTAGCTGTGCCAGTGGGGAGTCTTATTGGGGATCTGAAGAAAGAGGGAGAAACCAGCCCCAGACTGGCTGTGGTCTCAGTGTGCTCTTAAGGGAAATTGTACTCTACTGAGTGTGTACTTGTCATCCTCCCAGTGTGTACACCCCCTAGCTGTTGCATGTGGTGAGGATTGAGGCTCTTTGATTACTTGGCCAATGTAAGGGTGTCACATATTAATTGGTTGGCAGTGGTGGGATAGCCACATCACATATTAATTGGCTTGTAGTGGTGTAGATATTGAATTCCTGTAGCTAGTAAGCAGGGGTCACTACGGAAGGTGTTTGTACTCTCAATCAGTCACACGGTGAACATTCAGAGTTTCATATCACAGTTGTTTTATTTTTTTGTTAGCTTAGTTAGTCAGGGAGAGCAGGCAAACATATGAACAATGGAGTATGGCAAGCTGACAAGGAGCCAGTTGGCTTAAATGAGCCAGGCTAAAGGATTGGTGCATGCAAACAGTACTAAAGCAGACATGATTGTCTCTTTAGTTAGACCTGCATCACACAATAAGAACCAGGAGGACAACCAGACTGGACTTGGAGATGTACAACCCTCAGAAAATGGACAATCCAACCTTTTCACAGAGGACTTAAAAATCCATCTGGAGTTAAAGAGACTTGAACTGGAGGCCAAACGTTTGGAAATAGAATCAGCAGAGCACTGCGGCAGGAGAAACAAATGGAAATAGAAGCAGCAGAGAGACTGAGACATCTGGAAGCTGAGGAAAATGAGAGGCAGAAGCAACATGAGAAGGAGATGCTGACTCTTCACCAGAGTCATGGAGGTAATGGGGCCTGGAGTAACTGAATCCCAGAAACAACAAAGGTCAGTAGATTTCTTCTACAATTTTCAGAAGGTGATATTTTTGATTCATATGTTTGAAAGGGTATGTAAACAGTATAATGTTGTCCAAGGGCTCTAGGTATGGGTCCTGACTCCCTTACTCCATGGTAAAGCTGTAACTGCTAATCCTAAATTGTCTGATACTGATTGCTTAAATTATAATTCAATAAAAAACTGTCTTTTAGAATGTTTTATGTTAATACCTGAAGCTTATAGGAAAATGTTTCATGAGCATAGATGCAAGGCAGATGAAAGTGTGTGTGAATATATTGCTGAACTAAGCACTTATTTTCATAGGTGGGTGAGTGGATGTCAGGTCAGCACGTTTGAAGGGCTGACAGACATTTTGGTGAGGGAACAAGCCCTTATTACTTTGGCTGAGAACATGAAAATCTGGTTAGCTGATAGACAATGTAGCACTGCAGATGAGATAGGGAAGAAGGGAGACCTATACCTAGCAAGCAGAGCATCACTGCACAGGAGAGGGGCACCCAGTGCTGCTCACAAGTCTAAGGGAAGTCGGGGGGGGGGGCAGCCCAGACTGCCCCAACAGAGTCAGTCAGTAGCAGAGGAAGCCACTAGTCCAACTACACATCCAGGACCAAGGGTTAAATGTTTTAAATGCAACCAGTGGGGCCATGTAGCACATAGATGTCCATGGAGGCCAGGTGGGGAACAAAAGGTGGAAGTGTGAATGCAAGAATGCCAGCAGCAAGTTGTATCGAGACAACAAGGGTACAAAACTACCACAAGAGGTTATATCCTATCTTAGTAAATGGGAAGGAGGCCATTGTTAAGAGAGACACAGCCTCTGACCTAACCTCTGTGAAGCCTGCAATGGTTAAAGAAGAGCACTACTTTATTGGGCAGTTTACTCCAGTCACAGCCTTAGGAGGGATCCCATTACAAATAACTGTGGCTAGGGTTCACCTTGACTGGGAGGGTGGAAACAAAGCCAGAAAGTATGTGTGTTTGAGGATATCCCTGCAGATGTCCTGATAGGGAATGATTTTGATAATGCAGTACCTTGTGTGCATGCAGTTACATGCAGTCAGGGTTGGAGACAAGCATGTGGGACTGATAACCTGGGAGAGACCCAGACAGACTGCACACTTGTAGCCAGGACTGGTGAGATAGTTACTTCAGGGTGGGAGCTACCCTGTAGCAGTGAGACTGAAGCTGAGCCACAGCTGCTTGTGGATACTGATGTTCCCTTTGACAGAGTGACTCAAGGGTAGAGGTAAGTAGTAGTACCCAGGCTGACAGTGAGGCACTGCTGTAAGAGAATACCAGACATCCTGTGGAAGGGGAGCTGGGAAGGGTTACCAAGAGAGAGTTGAGACAGGCTCAGCTCTCAGACCCTACATTATAAGGCCTGAGGGAGGTAGCTAGTGAGGCACCTGATTTTCAAGGGAAGTGGGAATATGTCTATTGGGACAAAGGGTTACTGTATAGAGAGTGGACCCCTGAAGGAGGGCTAGAGGGTGAGAGAATGCAGCAGTTGTTAGTGGCAGAGCCTACCATCTGGTACTTCTAGCCATAGCTCATGATATTCCATTTGCAGGTCATAT
This sequence comes from Protopterus annectens, assembly GCF_019279795.1. Lineage (NCBI taxonomy): Eukaryota > Metazoa > Chordata > Ceratodontiformes > Protopteridae > Protopterus > Protopterus annectens. Next base: position 461,357,360 of record NC_056732.1, read on the forward strand.
GGGCATAAAACATGCAAAGAGATGTATTATGCAGAACTTTAATTGGCCTGGGATTTCTAGAGATGTAACAGGGCACTGCAGGACCTGTGAGCAGTGCTAAATGGTAGGCAAGGCAGGAGACAAGGTGAAAGCTCTTTTGATGCCTTTGCCTGTGATGGATGAACCATTTCGCAGAGTAGCTATGTATACTGTGGGTCCTCTGAGTACCCCAAGTTCCACAGGAAAAAAATATATCTTAGTGGCAGTAGATTATGCTACAAGATACCCTGAGGCAGTGGTTCTGTCCTCCATTAAATCAGAAATGGTGGCAAATGTTTTGTTAGAGATTTTCAGTAGAGTAGGTTTTCCAAAAAATATTGACTGACAGAGGTGCCAGTTTCATGGCAGACCTGCTGGCTTGTCTGTGGAAGCAATGTGGTGTGAAGCACCTAAATACCACCCCCAGACTAATGATCTTGTTGAGAGGTTAAACTCTACGCACAAGACAATGCTACAGATATTTGCAGACAAGTTCAAGAGGGAGTGGGACAAGTATTGGCCCCATCTGTTGTTTGCTTACAGAGAGGTGCCCCAGGAATCCACAGATTTTTCACCCTTTGAGTTGCTGTATGGACATAGGGTGAGGGGACCTCTAGATTTGGTTTGAGATGAGTGGGAGGGGGAGTGTAAATCCTAAAAGGAGTCTGTTGCGGCATATGTCCTAAACCTTAGGACAAGGCTCAGGGAAATCATGGGCTTGGCCCAGGAGAACCCGGCAGAAGCCCAATAGCAGAAAAAGGTCTGGTATGACAGGAATGCTCGGACTAGAGGGTATGCCATACGGCAGCAGGTAATGGCTGTCATTCCTGTCAGACACAACAAGCTGCAGGCAGCTTAGGAGAGAACCTACAAGGTGATAAGGAAGGCCAGTGATGTTAACTACATGGTAGAACTGCTTGGCAGGAGACACAAATTGTATCATGTTAACATGATGATGCCTTACCATGATAAGGAGGCCCTTGTACTGAGTATTTGCAGTGGATGGCAAGAAGTGTCTGAGGGAGATCTGTTAACTGATCTCCTCAGTGAGGCTCAGACTGACACCTCAGTGGAAGAGGTACTAATGTCCCAGCAGCTATTCCCTACCCAAGTTCCAGAAATCCGAACAATGTTACAGGAGTTTGGGGACATGTTCACTGGGAAACCAGGATGCACCCACCTGGTGCAGTACCATGGGGATACAGGATCCCAAATCCCTATTAAGCAGGCCCCTTATAGGGTGCTTTGAGAGTCAAACAGACTCTGAGGGAGGAGATACAGAAAATGTTGGAACTAGGGGTAATCCAGGAGTCCAGCTGTCTCTGTGCCTTCCCAGTGGTAATGGTATCAAAGAAAGATGGCAGCATCAGGCTCTGTGTGGACAACAGGAAATTAAATAGTCACACAGAGTCAGATGCTTACCCCATGCTTAGGGCAGATGAAGCCCTAGAGCAGCTGGTTGGGGCTAAGTATCTTACCACTATTGATCTTACCAAGGGTTACTGGCAGGTGTCCTTGACTCCCAGTACTAGAGAAATATCAGGCTTTGTGACTCTTTTTGGGTTGTATGACTTCACAAATATGCCCTTTGGGATGAAAAATGCCCCTGTGATTTTCCAGAGGCTGGCAGATGATATCCTAGCAGGAGCAGGAGATTTCGCCCTTGCTTACTTGGATGATATTGCAATCTACAGCCATTCTTGGCAAAAGTACCTTCAGCATGTCAGGGAGGGGCAGACTACAGATGACCATTATGCCACTAAGTGTCAGGTGGGTATGGCGGAGGTCTCCTACGTGGAACATATTGTGGGGAGTGGTAAGATCAGGCCAGAATTTGGCAAAGTGGAAGTCATGCAAGCATGGCTGTTCTCTGTTACCAAAAAGCAGGTGAGAGCATTCTTAGGGACAGCAGGGTACTACAGAAAGTTTGTCCCAAATTATAGTTTCCTAGCAGCTCCCCTGACAAGAAAAAACAAGCCAGATGAGATAGTGTGGATCCCAGCATGTGACCAGGCATTCAAGAAGCTTATAGGAGCTTTGGGAGGACCTCCTGTGTTAGCCAGTCCAGATTACAGCAAAGAATTTGTTGTGCAGCTAGATGCTTCAAACCATGGAGTGGGGGCTGTACTCAGCCAGGTTTCCTCAGAGGGAGGGGAACACCCAGTGTTATATCTCAGCCACAAGCTCCAATCAAGGGAGGAATGCTATGCAGCTGTAGAAAAGGAATGTCTAGCCAAAGTCTTACCTGTGTGGAAGAAAATTCACTGTAGTTACAGACTACAATCCCTTAACATGGCTACATCGAGCCAGCCAGCAAAATGCTAAGTTACTAAGGTAGAGCCTAGGGTTGCAGTCATACGATATGACAGTGCAGCACTGCAGTGGTGTTAGCAATGCCAACACAGATGGACTGTCAAGACAGGGAATTGGGTAAGGTATTCCCAGAAAGGCCCAACCCTCCCAAACAACGTTTCTCAGGGGTCACTTGAAAAACTAGCTTGAGTTTCCGGGGGGGTGGTGACATAGGGCAATACTGCCAGCCCAGCTATCTGGAATTTTGTAAATAATTCTACATCATTTGTGATTATTGATATGGTTTATACAGTACTGTATGTTATGTACTGAGCTAAAATGTAATCATGGCATACCCTGCTGGCTTAGAATAGAAATGTTAATAAACTATTATAATTGTATAACTTTATATGTTTTATCAGTAGAAACTAGAACATAGAGGGTTAACTTGCAAAACTTCAAGAAAATAAGGTGAAAATTAAATTGTTTTATGATTGTGCTGTAAAAGTTATCTCTCTGTTTCAGTTCAGTAGCAGATAACAGACACAATGTCTAGAGCTATTAGTTTTTGTATTGTCTTCAAAGAAAAGTAATTACTAGGTTTAAGATGCAGAAGTGTTTTATTGTTTTATGACTTCCAGGGTCTTCAAACATACGAGAGATATGGATTCTTCTCACAGAGATGTTAAATTCTGTTAGTTTCTGACAAAAGGGGTTTAGCTTGGAAACTGAAGTCAGGTGACAAAAAGTAAAGTCATCCAAGCTAACTTAACAGTAATATTTGATATTAATTTAAGAACTCTCTGAGAGAGAGAGACTGGACATTTTGTATTTTGTCTTGGACCTAGCAAGAACATCCACTCATTACCACCTTCTGCACTTGCCTTGCTGTAAGTAAGTTTTTTAGGGCATAGTAATTATTTTAGGTATAGTTAGGAATATAGTAAAGATTAGTTTAGATGGTTTCTCTATTTATTTGAGACTGTCCTCCATTGTTGTTTTAAATATTTCTTGTGATTTTGAACTCAGAAGTCACTATGAATACATATTTAGTATTGTCTTGTTCTTGTATTATTTATTAAATATATTTAAATCTATCTTTGTGGCTGATATTTGTGAGACATATTTAAGCTCTGACGGTACTTGCATATGCATTTGGAGACACCGTACAGGCCACTCCTAAATAGGCTTGCTCTTGGTCAGACTTCCATTTGGATTAATAGTAACATTACACAGTAGGACTGGACACCCTTTGTTAAGGGCCTTAAAAGTAGCTTATAAGAGTGATTGGTGGCAGTGGAAACTACCTTATAGTCTGGACAGAAAGGGACATAGATAGTAAACCTGTGCCAGCCTTTCCCAGGAGTGTGTGTGTGTGTGTGTGTGTGTGTGTGTGTGTGTGTGTGTGTGTGTGTGTGTGTGTGTGTGTGTGTGTGTGTGTATTTAAATCAAACCACAAAGCAAAGAGTGTGTGTGTGTCAGCTATTTGGGCAAGGACATGAAGCACTAGTTGGACAGAGAGGATGCTGGATGTTTTGGCTTGGTCACTCATCTGAGATCTCAACCCTATAGCTGTGCCAGTGGGAAGTCTTATAGGGGATCTGGAGAAAGAGGGAGAAACCAGCCCCAGACTGACTGTGGTCTCTGTGTCCTCTTAAGGGACATTGTACTTTACTGTGTGTGTACGTTTCATCTTCCCGGTGTGTATGTCCCCTAGCTGTTGCCAGTGGTGAGGACTGAGGCTCCTTGATTACTGGACCAGTGTAGGGGCATCACAGTACTGCCTACCTAGAGCTGGTTAAAGCATCTGATACAATACCTACTTGGGGATTGTCAACAAACTTAGGGAACTAAGTATAAAAAACATTTTACAACATGCTGGATATCAAGGTTAGAATCAGTGAGTTCATCTCTACAAAAAAGCTGATCAACACTGAAGTCCCTTAAGGCTAAGTGCTAAGCCCACTCCACTTTGGAATTTACTTTTCAGATGTCAAAGTCAGTGACAAAGGCCTCTAGCTAACCAAGTTTGCAGAAGAATGCAAAGCTGGGAGCAGTCATTGAATCCCTCCAAGATGAGAACACCCTTCAAGAAGGTCTAGCACAAAAACTTAGTGCCAAAGCTATGGCTTAAAACTCAATACCAAGAAATGCATTATATTACCTTTTGGTACCTAACACTCCTAAATGTTGATTCACTAGTCAGGGATCTAAAAAATCATGAAAATAGTAACTTAGCTTTTGATGAACGTGTATCCAAGGTAGTAAGAACATCCTTCTATGTTGCTCATCTTATAAGCATCGGCATGACATCTAGTTCTAGAAAGGTCATTATATTACTGTACCTGGTCCACAACAGACCCATCACAGAATAAAATGGCCCCTTTGGTATGTACTTCACCAGGCACATGAAGTAAATGGAATGTCCACAAAGGTTCCTTACAAAAAGAATACATGGAATAAACATAATGTCCTAAGTTGATCGCCTCAAAGCCCTGTCTCTTTACTCGGTATCACACAGACTTTTGAGTGGTCATCTTTGATGGGCATACAAGGCATCCCTGGACCCGATTTTGTTGAACCTTCTGCGCATCTACAAAATTAACAACATCAGACCTACTAGATTAAAAGATGTAAATCTTGCTTGTGACATAAATAGGACATGTTGGAGAGACAGTCATATTTCTCAGAGAATTCCCATTATCTGAATCAGGGTCCCCATTCATGTGAAGCTGAGTTCCATCCTATCCCTATTTAAGTGCAACTTGGACCAATGGAAGGGTAATAGGAAAGTTAACCCTGGTCTGGCAGCTATACTTTGGATGGACAGAGGCAGCCAGTAAATCCCTCCCTATATAAATCAAAATTTTGGGTCACATTTGGGTTGCACATCTAGGGTTAAGGGTCCTAGTGATCATTAGCCTAGTATAAATCTATGAACATATGAACCTATGAACCTATATGCATCATTATTCATCATTATTGACAATGGTGGTTGGTGTTTTTTCTTGGAGTCAGTCATGGCATAATAGTTTCTTTTTTTGTCTGTGTTTAATTGAGGATTCTCTAGGCTTACTTCTTTCCAGAGACTAATGCTTAAGTATTTCCTGGTGAATGTTCAGAGGAACTGAGCACAAAGTTTGTAAAAGAAAAAAAGAAACGATAAGCTCATTAGACTCTATGGCTAAGGAAATTAAATGGTTTCAAGCTACAAGCATGACTTATTCAGAAGTAAGAATGGCCTGTCTGCACTGGTTCATAGGTTCATAGGTGTGTACTAGGCTAATGGCCTTGGAGCCTATGTAAGCCTAGCCCAAAAGGATTCCCTGGCATCATACCACCCAAAGTTAGTTCCCAGTTCCCCGGCCAAGCAAGGCCACTGAAATGATTCATGGGGAGAACTTCCTACTGCCCATTGACTCATCGTGATTTCTCTTAAAGAGGGCCAGTGAAGTGTTCTGCTTAACGTGAATGGAAAGTTTGTTCCAGAGTATGGGAAGTCTCTGGGTTAGTAACCTGTCCCTCCAGCATGTTCTGTTTATTGTGGTAATGAGGTTAGGTTCCTGGAGCATGTGACGCAGAAGGATTAGGATTTCTTTAGGTGTAGCATATCTAGCAGCTCTGGGTCAGACATGGCTTTGTAGGTCAGGCAGAGATCACCTCTATGTAGGCGATAAGAGAGTATAGCTGGAGTTTTTGAGCCTGTCCATATAGGACATGTTTCTAAGGCCTAAGATCCTCTTTGTGAGGTATTTTTGTGACCTTTCCAGTTGCAAGCGTCTAGTGAGGTACATACCAAATGAGGCATTGTATTTTATAATAGGTCTAATAAGGGATGAGTAGAGAGAGATTATGACCTTTTTCTTCCTGGATAAAAAAACATTTTGTAATGAGATGTGCCACATAGAATGACTTTCTGACTACAGTGGCAATGTGGTTTTCAAAGGAGAGGTTGCTGTCAACCTGTGCCCCCAGGTCTCTTATCACACCTTTGGTGTTTAGTGAACTACCACCTATGTGGTAGTTCATGGGCATGGAATTTTTCCCAAAGGGAATGACCATGCACTTTTTGGCATTGAGCTTAAGGCCATGGTTCTGGCACCAGTCATTGGTGTCAGTGAGGCCTTTTTGTAGAATGTCTACATCAGTTGGAGAATCAATAATGGCTCCCAGTTTGCAAGCATCTGCAAACCTAGTCAGCCAGAGTCCCTTTGTGTTGGTTTGAACTTCAGAGAAGTAGATGCTAAACAGGTGAGGACCTAGGACAGATCCCTGTGGGACACCACTTGTAACTGGTCGGTGGTCAGCTTTGGAGTCCGCTACTTTCACAGTGTGGGTTCTATCAGTAAGCCAGTTGGCAACCCATTTTATGACATAGGGGTTTATGCCTAGTTTAATGAGTCTATCTATGATTCCTGAGTGAGGAATTGTGTTGAAGGCCTTGGCAAGATCTAGGTAAGCTATGTGATCTACTTTGCCCTTATCCACAGTTCTGGTGACAGACTCGAAGAAGTCTATCAGGTATGAGTAGGCATGATCTACATTTCACAAACCCAGACTGCATGGGGTCCAAAGGTTGGAGATTCCCTATGTCCTTATTTATAAGGTCCATGATGATCTGCTCCATAGCTTTACATATCAGACTCATCAGGCTAATGGGGCAGTAGTTCCCAGGGTCTGTAGTCACTCCCTCTTTGTGGAGTGGGATGACCATAGCAGTGCACCATTTGGTAGGAACAAACCCTGAAATGAGGCTGTGATTGAACAGGGTACTCAGGTGTGGTGCCAGTTCTCTTTCTAATTCATATAGAACACAGCCACGGGATATTATCAGGTCCCATGGAAGCTGTATTCTTGACTTTGGACAGTGCATTTTTTACCTGTGTAGCCATGATAACAGGGACTTGGCATTCCTCAGGTATTGTGATAGGCCCTTTAGGGGGTAAAGTTCGCACTGAACCCATCAGCCAATATGTTGGAAATATCTTTTGGTTCTGTATATGTATTGCCATTGTGCTGTAACTCTGAGCAGATTCGAGTATTGCCATGTTGATTCTTGACATAACTATAGAATGCCTTGTGGTTGTCTTTAGAATCTGCAGCAGTTTTGGTTTCATAGCTAGCTTTAGGGGATTTGATGATGGATGTCAGTTTTTTGCTGAGGCTGACAAGGGTGTTTTTCCAGTATTGGGGCTTCACCCTTTTCTGCAACAGTTTTTTCCTTCTGTTGTAGAGTTTGTTTATGGTGGGGATCACCAGATTGGCTTCCTTTTTTTGGAGGAGAGCATCTTGATTCTGTTTGGTATGGCCCGTTCCATACACTTGTGTATGTGTTCATACAGTGCATTGGTGTATGATTCAGTCATGCACCTATGTTCCATTTGCATGTGTGTTGTGAAGTTAGCCACCTCTGTTTTTAGAAGTCCAAAATTGGCTTTGGAGAGGTTTTTTACAGTGGTTTCCTTTGGGGGGGGTGAGAGTGGAATGTGGACATCCATTGTGATTAGCTTGTGGTCAGATCTGACCAGGGAGGAGTTAATTACTGATGAAGAATAACAGTCACCCATGTTAGTAATGACCAGGTCAAGGATGTTTCTACCCCTAGTGAGGGTAAGAATAAGTTGGTCCAGGGCACTGGAATTAATGAATTCCAGAAAACATTGAGCAAGTGTGTTGGTACATGAGTAATTTTCCTAGTTAATGGAGGGGTAGTTAAAGTCTCCCAGTATAAGGGTATTGGGTTAGTACAGTAATATTTTCCAGTGTGTTTAGGAATGTGGAGTGGGGGTCTTGGGACATGGTGGGGGATCTATAGCAGGCTACAACCTGGACTGCAGTGTTAGTTGTACCTGAAGTATCTCTGATGTGTTATGTTGGGCTACTAGTCTCGAGGTGTGCATATCCTTTATGAATATGGAGACACCACCTCCTTTAGTGCTTCAGTCCAGGTTTAGGGGCTGAAAGGTGTGGTAATGAATTATAGCCTGGTAGTGCTGGGGTGCTCTCCAGAGCCTTGAACCAGATCTCGGTCACTACACAGATGTCGATGTACTCCATTTTAAGGAATGCTTTGAGCAAGTGCATTTTGAGATTTAGACTTATAGCACTGAGTAGCATAACCCTCAGATTTCATTTGCTTGTAGCTGTTATTTTGTCTTCAGGACATTTCCTAAAAAAGGCACTATAGGGGTGGCAAGAGCCTTGGCCAGTATCTGGAATCCCTGGGGTGACAGGTGCAGGTCATCTCTGGGGAAGCATCGAGGTCTGTCGATCATGTCATCCCAGGCAGACAGATATTAGATCCCCTTAGAATTACACCAGAAACTTAGCCAATTGTTGAAGTCAATTATTTTTTGCTTGTACTGTTGTATCATTCTGGGTGATGGTAGGATGCTACTCAGAGCTTGGGTCATACCTGCCTGGACTACAAGATCTGAGAGCTCATCTGTCTTTTTTCATGTAGTCCAGGGTGTCAAAAGTGGAATACCTAAATCTAAAGGCATCCATAGCAGGAGAACATGACTACAAGGCAAGATAAGTCTTGTTTCCTTGAATATGAAATTGCAGTCTTAAAAGAGAAAATGGATAATTCTTTGAATAGGAACTGAACAGGAAATGTCCACTTGGTCAACATTTCAGAAAAAGTGAGCAATGAAGACCAAGAACCAGACTCATGAACATCTCCACTATGTGTAAACTAAGTGTACACTAAGTATATGAGATTTGTATTCAAGAGCATCCCTATGACATTGTTTGTGCTGTCTATTCACTCTGAAAGATTGACTAATCTATACATTGTGGTAACCTTCATGAACCCCCAGTGAAATTTAAGGTTTCAAGAAAATCATTAGGAAAATTGAAATTAGGAGGAAGAAGGTAACAGTGATGCTTGTGTCGTCTATTCACTAAAAATGGTGTACACTTAGTAGGCATTCAGATTTTTCTTCTGGAGCAAGTTCCTTCCTACTTTTGGAATATTGACTAGATGTACCACGTAGGTTAAAAAACATAACACCAGGAACCATATAGCAAGTATTTTGGAAGCTGCACACATATATTTAATTTTGTTTCTTTATTTGTTTCTTTGTTTCTTTATTTATTTATATATTTGCTGACCTGTGTAGACTACTCCACTTGGTGAACTATTTTTAGGCTCAGCACAGTGTGCACAAGCAAAAGAGAAAACAGAACAAACTATACACCCAGCACGGATAAACAACAATAAAACACTATTCATCTGGAGTTAAACAAGTATATTGTGTTCATACTAGATATTAAATGAGATTAGGTAACAGACCAATTTGTCCAGGAACATTTTCAAGTGGGGCTAGATAAATATAGTAGCAGGAATTAAGAGGATGAGGGGAGGATAGTGTTAAATGGAAATGAGGGATGACTGGGAGGAAATGAGGTAAGGGTAAGGAGGGGCTTAAAGGGTTTAGGCAAGTGTAACTGATGTAGGAATCACATTTTGGCGTGAACTTGCTAAGGCAAGGTCACATCCGAGATGACCTGTAGGTGTGCCAGAAATGCAGGTAGGCCTTGGGTTGTCGGTGGATGGTGGGTTGATCAATGGTAAGTAGTTGTATGTTTGAAAAATTTATTTTTTTTCTTTTTTCTCTCTCTCTTCTTGATTTGCCATGGTTTGGATATGGGAACAGAGCAGAGGGGACAGTGATGGTGGTGGCGTTCATGGAATTGATTTGGCTTTGCTGGCTAGTTTGTGTCTACTTGTCATGGGGTACTTTCAGGCTTTAAGAGAAAGGTCTTCACAGTATCATTATTGGGGAGGGGGGGTTACCAGTTATGAGATATCCCATCTCCACTAATAAATAAATAAAAAAAAACACACACTCTCTCTCTCTCTCTCTATATATATATATATATATCTATATATATATATATATATATATATATATATATATATATATATATACACACACATATATGGTTTACTATGGTATGGTCGATAGGGGTTGGGTTGAACAGTTGCAACATCGGAACAGAATGCTGAATTTGGAAACATCAGAAGACCAGAATGTCAAAAATGGTTGTTGTTTGTCTTTTCCCGGTTAGGGGTCACCACAGCGGAACTCCGGTCCACTAATGATTGGCAGTTGGTTTTTATGGTGTCGAGTTGTCAGCCCGACACCCAACCTTCAGTGAAGGCACGCCCATGCAACGCATGTCTTTCAAACGTCCACTCGACCGCAGGGAGGACATGCAGACTCCACACAGAAGGCAATCCCAACCCAAGCTGAGAATCGAACAGGAGAACCTCTTGCTGTGAGGCAACAACACTACCGCTGCACCACCGTGGAAGTCATAGAATGTCAAAAATGGTAAACATGAAAATATATATACAACATTTTCAACATTCCCATCTTCCAGTCGTATTAGTTAGCTTACCTCTACTATTTTGCAGGGGGTCTACATCCCCCTGCACCACCCATGTGGGGTTCTGCACCCCCCACACCCACTGCACATTAAATATACCAACTCTGAGATCACACTACAGTGAGGAATTGGGCTACTTTCCTGTTCCTCACTGAAGTGCAACCTCCCTCCACAGTCTCGGCATTTCTCTTGTCAAATGGTCGAGTAAACCATGACTCGACTTACCTTCGTTGACCGCTGTTGGTTCGATTTCCTGCCCCTTGGAAACTATGATTTCAAACATCGGCCATTCAACTGACTGCCATTCGGGTAAGTCATAGTAAACATATATATATATATATATATATATATATATATATATATATATATATATATATATATATCTATAAGCCTTTTGCAAAACAGATATATATATATATATATATATATATATATATATATATGTATATATATATATATATATATATATATATATATGAAATTATTTATCTAATTGCTTATTTATTTATTTTATTTACATGAATAAATAAACCTATATAGTAGAAAACGGAGGAGTAGGCAGGGGCTGGTCAGTGTGGCCATTTGGTTTCTTAAGCTTCAGCGGCTGATTGCTTGACATGGAGGGTTACATTGAGTTGAAGCTGAGAGTGACTTTTCCTGGGTTCTGAGCAAGGTTAAGTATTGCTGAATGCGCAGTGTGGAGCTAATTGCCAGTAGAGTGATGCTGTTATCTCTTAATGGTACACAGAATGGGAGGAGAGTAAAAAGAATATGTATTTTGGGTACAGAGTTTCACAGTATGTCCAGATTGGTGCCTCATAGTTTTGTGTGTTACGACAAGTAAGTGGCATATCACTGCAGATCAATGTTTGACAATGAAGAAAAGCATTGAGTTTTGGACGTCTTGCCCTTCTGTAAATTTGCATTAAGGCAAAGCTTGTTATTCTGGCAACCTTGAGTTTTTCATGAGTTCCACTGCCTTTCTGAGGGGATAGGGAAAATGTTTTGAGTAGTGTCCCTGGCTTTGGATTGCTTTACTGGCAGATTGAGAGGTTGTCTTGTGTGTGTCTTGTATGGCTCCTGAAAATCATTGGCGAGTTAGGGGGTGCTTACATAAGATGTTGGTCGACTATCCACAACCTCGTGCAGCACAACTGATATGTCTTCCATTCATACTAAACTTGCTGCACATTGGGAGTGTCTATTTCTGGTCTTAGACTTTTGTGGGTCTAGATGGGGCTTGTGCTCCCTAGCATATGTGGTTTCTGGCGAGGGGCTGGCCGTGGCAGTGGTATACCTTTGAATTTCCCGTTTGAGAATAGTGTGTTGGCAGGGAACAACTTCTTTCTTTGTTATGGCTTTCTAATGGGACTGAGTGTTTTCAGGGGCTATGGGGCACTCCAGCGTTAGCTCTTCATTGCACATGCGCAGTGCAATGGTAAGGTCTGACTGACTTCCTGGTTGGATTTGTGGCTTGTATTTATAAACCTGTTACCCAGAGCAAATGTGGAGTCACGGTGTGCATCTCAGTTACACAGATCTTGCATAATGTCCAGATTTTGTCCCAGATTTGGTTCTTTTATCATAAAATAGTTGTTTCTGGCAAATTATTTGCAACTTGTTACATATGGCTGCCAGGAAATGTCAGACATTACAATTTTGGGTTGGAGGAGTGATGCTTCTTCCCCTGCAGAAGTTTCCTGCTGAGGTAAAACCTATTAAGTTAGTGTTAGTGAATTTCTGTATAAGGTTATGTTTCCATTTCTGTTGCTTTCCTGTACTGGCTTAGTACAACTGTATTCAGTCAAGATGGGGGTCTCCAACGTGGTGAAAAGGTGTCACAGACATTCAATAATATACTTGACCAGGCATTAAGTAATCTGTATTACAATTGCATATTAATTTGCTAAAGTTTATACATTACAATTGCATGTTAATTTGTGAATTAGTATACACGTGAAATAAAGACAACTCCACACTGACCCATAGCATGCAAACAAACTACTATGGGCTTTGGCCCCTTTTCAGGAGGACTCATACTTTGTGATGTAGTTTTACTGGTACAATGTGAGGTGATGTGGCTCAGACAACCATTCTGCATGCGGCAATACCTTACATCAAAACAAACAATTATAATCACTCTTAGTAAGGAGGCAGTTATTAATCAATGGCTTGTAAGGGAAACCTGTGTTTGGTGGAATAGTGTACATGTGGAGTGACAGGATCAGGAGATATGAAATGCTAAAAGCATTCCAATCAGTTCAACCTTCCACCTAGGGGGGAACAGGAAGAAGGAAAGAGGTGGAAAGGGAAGAAAAGGGAACAAAAAAAACAATTTTTTGGAAGAGAGCTTCATGCAGGTCAGGAGCATATGTTTAGAGTGATTTGAGTTGGAGGTTGGAATATAAATACTTCTGTTTGATTTGGCTATAAAGCGGTTACATTAGGGTTGTACAACATTGTTTTACCAGGATTGTGGTGCAATGTAATTTTGCGTATAGTGTAAGGTATTTGTTTCTGATTTATTCTGCGGAATTTCATTAAGGGGGAATTATTGCTACGTTAGGGTTTGTGTGTTGGTCATAAAACTGTGGGGGTGTAATTATTTCTTGTTACAGTTAAAAATTCACTGCACAGGTGGGCTGTGATCTTGCTTGTATAATAGCTGTGCTCTGCTCACGTGCAGTGGGGGCTAGCAGGCTACCTCCTTATTTGCTTTCTTAGTTGTTAGAGCAATATTTTGACGTTTTCTTATTTATAGGTCTCCATCTCAGTTAATGGTGGCTTTGCCCACATTTCTTGCAGCAGCATGTTACCAGGAAGGTTAAGGTCATGAGCTGCACTTCAGCATCATATGGTGTGGGTTGCTGGATACTTTGTCCATGCTGTTTGTCTTAAAGGGCCGGTTGATGGTACTATCGGGGAGTCAGAAGGGATTCGATCAGGTGACGCTGCTGAGTTTAGTCAGGGCTGCTGATTTTTCGGAAAGGTCAGTATGGGAAAAGACCATGTGTGGGGAAAAGCATGATAGTGTAGTAACAGCACTTACCATGTGTTTAATGGCTGGAAGGAGCATTATTACTCAGGATGGCTATACCTACACTGTTGTTTTTCTTGGGGGGAGGGTTAGTTTTGTTTGTGTATATGTGTGGTGCATAGAGTTTAAATTGGTGGTAAAAGAAAGAGAAGAAGAAATGGAGACAGTGAAGGGAAAAGGGAAGTAAAAAAAAATATATATATATATATATTTTGGGACTTTGCCCCAACTTTTATTGATGGCTTTGTCCAGATGTTTTGCTCTAAGAGGGGAGAGGTACTGCTCACAGGTGGGGCTTTCCTACGGCGTCTCCAGTCAGGACAGCTAGTTTAAAGTTGGAGGTAAGGAAGATGGTTTAGTGAGATTGTGTTTGCCGTACAGAAGAAAGGTGAGACTCCCATATTTAATTAAGGATGGAATGCTTCTCTTTTCCTCACCACTTTATAGCTGCAACAATTTTCCATATGGTCCCTGCAAGGGTAATGTTGGGGGTAATGTTGGTAAAGTAGATGATGAATAGGGAGGCAGATTTAAGCTCAGTAATTAGGCCCTTCTTTAAACTTAAGGGGGGTTTCCATTTGAGGGTTATGATATCTGACAGATCACATAAGGTGGATGGTAAAGGGGGGGGTCATAGTGAGAAGGTTTTTGCTGCATAGACATAAGGGGCAGGGTTTGAGGTTCATCATTGTTTCAGTTTTGGTAAGGCAAGGTGATTAATCTATTTTCGTTTGCAGATTGCAGAGATGCAGAATTGAGTGGGCCTGTTTTAATAGATGTCCCAGTCACTTAGGGGTACAGAATGACAATGGGTAAGCAGCAGTCAGTACTCTAATAGAATGACTTTGTAAGGTAATGGATTCTCTTGTGGATTTTGATTGTTGGAGTCGTGCACAATGGGGTTGCAGTGGGAGTTATGTTTCATACCTCTCAACCTCTTAGTGCAAGAAATCTGGACAAAGCCTGTCAAAATGGGGGGGGCAATGAGCCAAAAATATTTTAAATATTGCTCTTATAAACTTAGATTCTAGAGTAACAGGGTTTGTTTTAGTATACATTTTCTGAAGGATATGAGGTCTGAAGCTGAAATATATGTCATTATTTACTGGCATATATCCTCAAGATCATCACAGTGATTTACCAGAAAAATAGAAATTTTATGTGGAACAGACCAAAAATATGCGCCAAAAATCTGGATATTCTGCGAACATTTTGGCAGTTGAGAGTTATGGTATGTTTGGATGAAAGTAATGCAGGGCTAGGGGTTGTGTATAGGGAATTTGGGGTTACAGATGGGGTAAATCACAACAATCATAGGAGCATAGGAAGCTACAAGGTTAATGGTTTTAGGGCCCTGGTAGGCTAGCCAAGTTCAATTTTTTATTTCCGCATATGGCTCCTTCTGTTTTTCGAGGGACATGGGTGGAACCCTGGGTTGAATTTATAGTCCCTCATCCAGTTGTTTGCAAAGGGATTGATATATGTTTCAGGTTGTTTCATCACTGGATGTAAGGTGACACGTTGAAAGTGAAGCTTTGACGGAGGAAACCAAGGGTAAGCAATACATTAAGGATGTTGAGATCTGGTAGATGCATTGCATTGCTCATAGGAATTTCATTGATTTTCAAATGTGACAGGAGTGTTGGGACATATTTTGTGAGGATTGGTTGGTGCCTTGGCGGTCAGAAGAGTGGGTTGTCTGGATAAAGGATGTGGGAATTAGAAGTTGGTTTCAAGTTAGCAGGCATCAGTTTCACAGAGGAAATTGGGGGAATGGGAGCCTGTTCTCACTTGTTTGATATGATAGTGGTAGGGTTTGTTGGTGCTGGCAGCTGGGGCATGTCAGGTGGGGATTAAAAAGATTCGATGCTTGTGGCAGGATCATGGGGCTGGTTTATAAGTAAAGTTTATGGTAAAGGGGTGTTATCTTGATCAAATTGTGTTGCAGCCACCAAGGGTAGGAGTAGTTGGTTGGCTTGAGTAAGTTGGCTCATGCTTGTGAGCTAGATGGGATGTTTTGTGAAGGAGGGTTAAGCTCGTATTTACTGCAAGTTTCATGGCAGTCAGGGCTGGGTTAATTTACTAAATTCTGGACAGTGGCACATATGTGTGTAGAGCAGATCTTATAGAGGGAATATTGGCTGACCTTGCCCTTGAAAGAAATTTGGTTGCTGGGGTTTGGTATATGGAGAGTCAGTTGTTCTTCAGCTAGTGTGGTTACTGTTTCATGGATGTATTGATGTCATTAACCAGGGGTTTTGGTTGCCAAATGTGTGCTTTTGTTTTTTTTTTTTTGTTTTTATTGTAATGGATGGTGGATATGATGGGGGATTATTAGACAATTACTCCATTAGGAAAGGAAATGGCAGTTTGGTCATTAGTAATTCTATTGGGTGATCAAGAGGCACTAGTTAGGCATGATGGCGTGTCACTGACCTTGTTTGACCTGGTGACATTGGGCATTTTCAGGTTTTGGTGGGTACATTGTGCTTGGGTGTTTTTTGCCTGGCTTGGGTTTATTGTTGCTGGTGCATTTGGGGTTGTACTGCTAAAAGGCCATGATGGTGGCTTCAATGTCTTGTTGCTTATAATGGGTAGTTGGTGTGATGACAAGATTGCTATTAATTGGAATTTTGAAAAAGAGATCTCATGTGGTTATTATATTAATTGGGCAATAAAATGGGGGCTGAAATTTGATGTGAGGGTATGCAATTGCCTCTGCATGGTTTCAAGTGGCAGTGGGTTTAGTGTTTGGTTATCTAGTTGGCTGGTAATGACCCAAGAAACATTGCAAAGCTTTTAATGATATGGTAGTTGGGTAACTGAATATTTCACTCATATACAGTGAGTATGCTAGGTTATGAGGTTATGGTTTGTTACTTTATCATTGGAGAGGGTTCAGTGGTTTGCTTTCAACTGTTTAGGCAACTGGCTAATTTTGTTATTTATGTGATAGGGATTTGAGAGGTGAGGGCATGGATACAGTTTGGCTAGGCAGGATGGGGTACACTGAATGAGGTTTAATTTTATGCCATTTAATGGTGGTTAGGTTGTTGGAAGTTTGGTCGAAGAGAGAGGGAGCAGCCTGATCAGGTTGGTGGGCAGAGAAGAAGGGCAGGCTTACCCTCTTCTGTTCCCTCTGTGGTGTTAGATGTTCAATTGAATGAGTTGGGAAAGTAAAGTGAGCAGTTGGATGCTGCTTGATAAGTAAATAAGCAAGCAGAGGTAAGCTGCTTATATGGTTGGGTGTGTAATTCAATAAATGGTAACTGACTGAAGTGAGTGGTGGTATGCTGCTTCATAAGTAAGCAAGTGGAGGTATGGATGCTGCTTACTGGTCAGGATGAGCGGGGTCATGCTGTCCTGTTTTAATGTCACATGGATGTTATCCTCACCTATATCATGTGTTGGTGTAATTAATAAATATTGGTTAAACTCATGTTTATGGAAGTTTAATAAAGGTGTTAAATGTCATTCGGTGTGATGTGTTTATTGAAGGGGACCGGGACAAATGAGGTTTGGTAACAGACTGATTTGTCCAGGGACATCTTTAAGTGGGGCTAGATAAATATAGTAACAGGAATTAAGATGACAGGGAGAAGATCAAATCGAAATGAGGGATAATTGGGAGAAAATGAGGTAAGGGTAGGTAGGGGCTTAAAGGGTTTAGGCAAGTGTAACTGGTGTAGAAATCACATTTTGGCATGAACATGCTACCCGCCCTCCCTCCCCTTTTTAATAGAGGGGATTGTGGTTATTTTCAGTTTGGGTAGGGCAGAGAAGAGGGGCAAGCTTGCCCTGTTCTGTTCCCCCCTCCGGTGTTGGATGTTCAATTCAATGAGTTGGGAAAGTAAAGTGAGCAGTTGGACACTGCTTGATAAATAAATAAGCAAGCAGAGGTAAGCTGCTTATATGGTTGGATGTGTAATTCAATAAATGTTAACTGAAGTGAGTGGTGGTACGCTGCTTCATAAGTAAGCGAGTGGAGGTATGGATGCTGCTTTCTGGTCAGGATGAGCGGGGTCACGCTGTCCTATTTTAATGTTACATGGATGTTATCCTCACTTGTATCATGCGTTGATTGTAATTACTTAGACTTGCTGCCAATTTCCCCCAGGTATTAATGACAGTGTCTCTATAGTACCAGCCCTTAAAGATAGAACATTTATTAAGAAGTGTGGTTCTGTGTTGAACACACGATTATAATCTTGATTTGTTTTTGTAACATCCTTGCATGTATTTCCACATTTAAACAAACATTTTGTTAACTACGAATTATTTTTTCTATTTTTGAACAATCAATTTCCATATGTTCGTGGGTTTTATTTATTTCTAATATTCTTTACACATGGAATTTTATATTTTGTATTATTCCAGGATTTAATATTTTACATTTTATATACAAATTTGAACAGATTATTTCATGAAATTGTGCACTGTTTTTTTAACTTTTAATTGATCAATTAATTATGAATCAGCTGGAATATATAAATTGTGCATGTTGAGGGATATTAACTATTTAACCTGTTCTGATTAAGTCATTAAACTATGATTAAAGCGCTTAACTAATGTTGGAGGTTATTTTCTATTGTTCGTTAATAAAGGAGTTTTTCATTGATGGCCACTGGGTGCTTTTTGTTGGTTAATAAATACTGGTTAACAATCTTGTTTATTTGAAGTTTAATAAAGGTCGTTAAATGTCATTCAGTATGATGTGTTTATTGAAGGGGACCGGGACAAATGCTCACAGTTAAAAAAAAAAAAACTAAAGCACATGACGCTGTAAGAGGATAATATTGCTTGAAACAAATATTTTTTGGTGTTATGTGGAAGGACTGGGAATATGAATATTACAGTAATATTCACTTTTTTCCATAGGCACTGTGCTTTTTGAGTGGTCCAGGCAGAATTTTAGGAGATAGTCTTTGGTTTTGTGGGTGGCATGCCTCTTGACAATAGTGGTGGTGGTAGGAGGCCAGTGTAGAAGGTTTCATACTCTGCAGGTGGCTGCAGGACTCCTGGATGAAAAAAAAGTCCAGTCATGAAGAGAGATGGAATGTTCTGAGAATGGTGAGCCTTTGTATTCTGCATATTTGTTTATCAATGTCACGGGCTATATCAGAGATGAGTTATGGCAAAAGATAGATGAAGAACATGCAGGACTGGAAATAACTTCACTGAAGAAAGAGAGGACAAAGCCACAGTATGACACTGCCTGGAAGTTGACTAGGATAAGCTTGTCTCATCATTACCTGCACTGGATCAAAGGAAGACAATTTGGACATCATCAGAAGACCAGGACAGCAATGACACTTTTCACAGATAGTAAAGAGGAATATTTGCTGAGTTATCCTAGGGAGCTGCTGCTGATCTGTGACTACTGCTGTCGTCTGTCTACTATGGAATTCTTCATTTAAGGCTTATACATTTGCATTGTTTTTCTTTTTCTCTTTACTATTGCAATCCATCTTAACTTAAACTAGTGGTATTTTATTTTTTCTTGGGGTCTAAGAAGTTACTGGTTAGGGCAACTTAGTGAAGGCTTATTTTCCATTCTCTGACTGCAAAGAGAATAAGTCTAGGTGATCTGTAGGAGGAGCTGAGAAATAGCATTTATTGTTTAAGGGAAGCAGAACAGGAAAAGGTAATCATCTTTGCAATCTGTCACTGATCTATGACTGCTGCTGTTGTGTGACTAATTGTCTCATCCACCCACCCACCCACCCTTTCTAAGTTACAAAGTGTCTCATGAGATGTTGCCCACCTGTACTAAACATTCAACTTTGGAAGCTCTTCTCTCTCTTATCTTGGTTTCTCATTCTACTAAGTAGTAGAAGTTAGACATGAGAAGGCCCTCCCCTGACACAGTTAAAGATTTAGTTAACCTTTCATATCTTCCAACTGTTTAGAGCACACTGCAGTACCTATAGTATTATTCAATTTCTTCCATCTTACATTTTAAAATAACAAACATCTGGACCAGATTACCTATTACTAGTAGTTTACAAATCACACCTCAGGAATCAGTTTATTATTAGTGTTTCTATTTTGCTCCTGGTGAGAGAAGGAGTAGAGGGGATTGTGTTCTAACCTTTCTGACTGGGCAGTGTGTATAGGACTTCCCTGATTGTTCTGTTTTTCAGCAATTGTGCAGGTTGACACTCATGTACTGAGCTGCTTTGCATACTATCCAGGGTATCTACCAGGAAAGGTTACAACAAGCATGCCTATCACCCGATTCTCAGAAACCATCTTGGAATTAGTTCTGCGATTTTGCTTCTGGTGAGAGAATGTGCAATGGTCCATTGATTCCTAACTGAGTGCAGCTGCAATGAGACCAGCACAAGTAGTAACCAAGAAGTAGCGCATAGACAAATCACCACTGTTTATCATTCTTGAAAATCTGTTTCTGTTATTTTTTTCAGTAAGTACTATTAGATTATCCATACTCTAACCTACCACAGAGTATTACCCTAAATCCTTCATATATACATTTATTCTGTCATAGCGTCCCCTCCAAACCCTGAGTACTACACCCAGCTGTGATCTTCACTGTTTGGCAACATGGCTCTGCAGTCATCTTTCACCCTATCTGTGGCCGTTCTGGTTGAATCAGGCATTCTATGGCAGTGTAGTAACTGCCTCATGCTTACCAACTGTTCACTTCTTTTACAAATGGGTACTACTACCTCTGAAAAATGTAAATATTTAAGGAAACATGGAGGTAAATCTCTTGCAGCAGTCCACTATCAGTAATCAACATAAAGCTACAAGGTTGCATCATTCACAACTCACAAGTAAGCTCATAGTGTATGCTGAGGCTGTAAACAAAAATTTGCCAAATACTCTGAAAGTTATCAGTGCACAGGACAACACATTCTATCTGTCCACACCCACATACTACAACTCAACAAAGATTATCCAAGAATATCCAGGAAAGCAGGCCAAAGCCCATAACATTCTCTAAGTCTGCTTCCATACAAGAAAATGTGTTAGTCATAGTGAGTCTACAGTTAGGCATACAGATCCCGTAGTCACCAGACTAGAAAAGAAAAGGATATCTGTAAACTTCTTTTCTGATGCCAGGATCTGTGATGTTACATAGGCCTTTAAGTCCCTGAAACCAAACAAATATGACTACAACCTAGTGGTATCATGTAAGGATCTGAATGACATGTGGTGGTCCACACAGAGAGGCATACAGAGTGGGATAATGGAACTTACTGTGCCTGTTTTAGAGACAGGAAAAATACTTGTCTTGAGTAGTGTCTTACTCTCATTAAGAATGGTGCATAAATACCAAGACAAGATGATTAGCTTTAAAAATTAGCTATGTAGGTAATGCCACTCTAAGGAGATCCAGCATCTGTCAGTCTGGGAAGAGATACATAATACTTCCTGTTTCATCTAGGATGGCTTACACCTCTCAAACCAGGTCTTCTGTATACTGCCCAAACACTTTATTGCCCTGAAAGTGCCTTTTTTAAGTATAGCCTCCCTACTGTTCATTCCTACATAGAAAACTAAATGAATAGATGCCAGAACCTGAGGCCTTCCTGCAACTTGAACAAGTTCATATCTTTATAAATAAGGAGACCTGCCATCTCTCTCTCTCTCTCTCTCTCTCTCTCTCTCTCTCTGTGCCAGGGTTTAATGACTGTCATGCCTTTAGGCCCTTGGATAACTTTGGGGAGTATCTGTATTTGTCAGAAACAACATTACAATATATCAATTTACCCTCAACCCTAACTGGAGCTCCTGGTAATCCACAAGACCCTTACGAAACCTGACTATTACTTTGTTGCTAGTTACATTTCACCAGCAATGTCCCCTAAAGTTTATGGAAATTAACTTAATATGATTGAGGGTTAAATAACAAACCAAATACCTTCAGGCTAGGGAATTTCAATCACCCAAACATAGATTGGCACACTTACACCTATAAAAATGGATATGCTTAATGTCTTTCATACTTTAATACCAATGCAAGCAAGTTGTAAAACTACCTACTAGAGGATCATCTTTCCCATTTAAAATGAATGATCACAAAAATATCTATCTCCTCACTTTTTACATTTCCCCCAGTCAACATCAGAGGAACTCCTATCTTAGATGTCCACAAATATCAACCAATAAAACGTCTTTCTAGGTAATGTAAATATTGATTGGCAACCTTTCCCTGCTCCTAACCCTCCATCTATCAAAAATCTATAAAGCTTCACACAACTCAATACCTCTCCAACCAGATATAGCAAGCACTTCAATAGATCTTCTATTCTAGACTGGGCCCTCTCATCTGACCGATGAAAAAGTATCTTCTTTGTTAGCCCCTATACTGTATGAATGACCATCTCTCACCCTTTCCTAAAAGACTGTCAACTCACCACCAAAGGACAACCACTATAACACAGTCTACAACTTTGCTCAATTTAACAAAGATGAATTCAACGAAATACTGAAAGCTTGCAACTGCCATCTACTAAAACCTCTGCCTCTGGATGAAGCAGTTGTATATTTTAATGTTATATTTCAAAACTTTACTAAAAGCGCACCTAAAAACATGTTGGCTATGCCCTTGCAACTCCCAATCTAATATCACCCTCCCCATCCAACCACTACCTTTCTTTCCACTCCACTAACTACCTTGATTATAGCAAGCTCAGATGCTTATAAGCCAGTACTTATTATACAGCAGGAATTTCTTCTTGTAACATTTGTTAATGTCTGTTATGTACTTCACAGATAAAGATTCTATTTGTCTACTGATGTACTATGTTCTTCATCTGTAAATATGTTGTAAGTAATTGCTATGTAAATTGTTAATCGCTATGTAATCCAATGTAACTACTGTCTGTTTATTTTAATTGTGGAGCTTTTCTCCCCGGGCCTCCACTGAAAATGGACCTACGTCCAGTCGGACACTCCTGGTCAACAAATATAAATAAATAAATAAATAAATAATGACACCTTTCTCACCATATTGAAATAGTTATGCCCTACAAGACACAAAAGAGTCAAATTGAACCGTTCCACTTGACTCGCAAGCACTACAAGCACTACAACACAACTAATGAGAACCAAAGACAAACCCTGGAAATTTTCATTGAATAATAAAACAAACAAAGACCAATCTGAAAAACTTCAGTTAGTTCTGCAACTGCACATAAAAAAAAAATCATATCTGATAAAGAAACTCACTACACCTCATTCCATAATAGATAAACTGTTATCCTGAAAAACTCTGGTCTTCTGTGACATCCCCACTATTTGGGCCAGTAATCAAGGAGCACTGAATTCTCACCACTGACACTGGAGAGGGATGTTGACTTAAAATACAAAGGAATACACTCAGTATTTGCAGATGCAGATCTCACTGCATCAAGCACAATTTCCCTTAAGAGCATTCAAGGCACACACTCAGCCAAGGTCTTGGTGTCTCTATCTCTTTGTCCCAGGACCTCAGTAAGGCTCTCCACTGGCACTGCTGTAGGGTTAGGTCCTCAGCTGAGTGTTCAAGTCAAGTCCTCCAGCACCCTCTCTGTGAAACTAGTACTTCGTGTCCCTGCTCCAAGTAGCTGACACACACACTCTATGAAATGTAATTTTCACACATAGATACCTGGGAAAGGCTGCACAGATTACCCACTCTACCATCTTTTCCCAGACTATAAGGTAGATTGACTGCAACCAGTCAGTTACTATAAGGCTCTTAAAAGAGTATTCAATTATACTGAGTGAAAGTAATATTAATATAAAGGGTAATGTTGACCAAACAGCAAGGCTTTCAGGAATGACCAGAGTTATCACCAAATAAATACATGCAAATACTCTCAAAGTTTAAATATTTTCTAAAAAGGACCAGCCACAATGAAAAGTTTAAATATGTTTAATAATAAATAATAAAAGAACAAGAAAATACTAAATATATATTTACATAAACACCAGAGTTTCATTCACAGGAAATACTGAAAATAACACAGCTGGAAAGATTCACACACAGTTACAGAAAAACAATACTTAACTATTGTCACTATATTTTCCTAACTGATTTAGAGAATTACTGCCCCTGTTTACTTACTAGTACAAGGCAAGACGAAGTTAGTGAGTTGTCCTTGTTGTCAGATCCAAGACAGAATACAGAATACTGAGTTCAATCTCCTATTAATATCTACATATTATTTCTGTCTTACAGAATGACATCACACACATCTGGTCATCTGACTCTGTTTCCTGCACTAGCCCCCTTCACTAGAAGCTACCAGGATTTTAGCACCTACATGTCAATAATATACATACAAGATCATTGCTCAGATTTGGTTCATCTGAAAGTCATAAAACCATAAAACACTTCCATTCTTCCTACAGGAGCTAATAATACAGATGCTGCATCTCTGGCTTCATTTAAAAATGTGAGATAACATCTTTATGCCCTAGACCAAGTAGTTTAATTTTCTTATTATTTTTGAAGTTTTAGATTAACTTCTTCTCTTCCAGTATTCTCTGTCAAAACATATACATTTAAACAGTTACAATAATGCATGTATATTTCTTTTCTTTCCAGCAGGGCACATAGTTGATACATTTTAACACAAGCAGCTTTACAAATACTTTTTTCAACACAAGCATCTGAACAAATCAGTCTGATATACAAATGGCATATAATCCTTTACAAAATTCCACCTAGCTGTGCTGGCATATGTTACACATCCACTGCCCCACTTCTCCTGGCATGGCTGATAGTACCTCCTATCGTCACATGTTCCATTAAAGATTTATTAAATTCAGGCAGCCCTTTCTCACCAGCTCTCACCACCAACCATACAAACCCGTTTCTAACATTCTCAACTCACACTTCATACATTCATGACCTGTCTCATAAACAGCCATCCATATATCCCTCTCTTCATTCTAGCAGAACTGTACTTTAAAATCCCTGCCTTTTGCATCAACCTAGTTCCTATTTCCACTATCAAAAAACTTCTTCATAAAACCCACTACACTTGCTATTGATAATCTTCCCTCGGAATACATTAGCATGGCTTCTGACCCTTTAGCATATCATGTCTCTATCCTCATAAACAGATCTATCCAAGAAGATGATGTACCCATTATCTGGACAAAGATCATTGATTATTCCCTTACACAAAGGGGGGGAGACTCCACCAAATAACCACCCAGTAGCATTATTTCTTCATTAGTAAAATATCGTTGAAAAGCAGTTGCAGACACAATTTCTCAGGCACGTAGGAGACAACAACCTTCTCTCCTCTAACCAGCATGGCATCAGGCTCAACAACAATATTACCACAGCTCTCCTTAGCTTCACACATGACATCAACCTTCACATCTGAACATGTTCCTTGACTTATCTGAGGTGTTTGACACTTTATGCCATCAGATTATTACCCATAGACTACCCTTACTAGGCCTTGACATCCCCTCACTCTCCTGGTTTCATAGCTAATTTTCTAATAGTCTGCAGGCAGCAAAATGTCAGAAAGAACAATCATAGTTCTTGCATATCTCAGTTGGAGTGCCACATGATTCAGGTTTGGGCCCCACACTCTGTAACATTTTAATTAATGACCTCTACACTGCTACTTATGGATGGTACAAATGACATTCAGTATGCTAATGATGCTACAAGGATAACAACAGCTAAGTCCATCCAAAAACCTGTCTCAACAATTTTCCCATCCTGCTGAATGCTAATAAAAGCAAGTTATTGCTTTTCACATCACAGTTTGTATCCTATACAAAAATAGCTTCTTCATCACATCATCAAACAATACATATATCAACCTTATGACCCACGCAAAGTTACTTGTGTCAATATACATAACCACTTAAAGTGTGATATTCAAATGCAAGCTATTAAGTAAACACATTGAAAAATTGGACTCCTATACTGCAGCAAATACTTTTTTAACTAGCAATACCAAAAAAAAGGCCTAGCATGGCTAGGCATAAACTGCTCCTCTGGGTACATTAGCCTAGAAGCCACTTATGAACCTATGAATCAACTTGCAGCAGTCACTGCTAACAAAAATTGAACAATGCTATAACAAGACAGCTAATACCACTAAGCAGTATGTTAAATCTTACTACTACCTAGCCTTAAGGCAGTTGGGCTACATAGAATTTCCAGGGTTCCTATTACATTGTCAAAACTAAAAAACTTCAAACACTACAAGATCAAACTTGTATGTTCGAAGTTTTATAATTTCGAACAACGAAAAAAAAAAAAATAAAAAACAATAAACAAAAAGTAACTGTTGTAAGCAGGGGGGCAAGCCTCGCCTGCATCCCCCCACACCCCCCCGCTCTTTAAATATACCAACTCCGAAATTGCACTACAGTGCGGGCAAGGGAAATCATTCCTTTCCGCACTGTATTGCGATCTCGGAATTGGTATATTTAAAGAGCGGGGGGTGTGGTGGTGCATGGAGGGCTTGCCCCCCCCCCCCGCTTGCAAAACTTTATTTTTCTTTTCTTTTTTTTTTTTTTTTTTTTTGGGTTTCGACCTTATGGTGTTCAGAGTTTCAGAACTTTGATAATGTAATAGGAAACCGAATATATATTTATATATATATATATATATATATATATATATATATATCTATATCTATATATATATATATATATATATATATATATATATATATATATATATATATATATATATATAGGTCTACTTCTGTTAATCGACAACACAGGACCCACTTAAGTGAAAGTGCACTATATCGAAAGTGCACTTTCACTTGGTTACAGTGGAGATAAGGAAATATATCCTTTCCTACTGTAGTGTGATCTTGGAGTTGGTATATTTAAGTAGGGGGGTGTGAGGGGCACAACCCCCACCACATGGGGGTGCAGGGGGCTTGCCCCCTTGCATAAACAGTTTAAATTTTTTTTTGTTTTTTGATGCTTGGCTTAAGTGAAAGAGCACTTTCGATGTTGTGCACTTTCGCTTAAGTGGGTCGTTATATTTCTTGTTTGAGACTTTGTAATTTTGATCAAGAAACATAGACCCATATATATATATATATATATATATATATATATATATATATATATATATATATATATATATATACATATATATGTATATATATATATAGACCTGTGTCAGATGACTGAATTTTCAGAAACTCGAATTTCATATGGATGAGAACATATGACTGAGTTTCTGATAACTCGAAAATAAAAAAAGTCTACTTTTTTACATTTATGCAAATTATATATACCAACTCTGAGATTGCACTACAGTGAAGAAAAGGGTACATTTCCCAATCCTCGCTGTACCGTTTATTTATTTATTTATATTTGTTGACCGAATGTGTCCGACTAGACGTAGGTACATTTTCAGCTGAGGCCCGGGGAGAAAAGCTCCACAGTTAAACTAAACAGACAGTAGTTACATTGGATTACATAGCGATTAACAATTTACATAGCAATTACTTACAACATATTTACAGATGAAGAGCATAGTACATCAGTAGACAACTAGAGTCTTTATCTGTGAAGTACATAACAGACATTAACAAATGTTACAATAAGAAGTTCCTGCTGTATAATAAGTAATAGGCTTATGAGCATCTGAGTTTGCTATAATCAAGGTAGTTAGTGGAGTGGAAAGAAAGGTAGCGGTTGGATGAGGTGGGTGATATTAGAGAAGGAGTTGCAAGGGCATAGCCAGCATGTTTTTAGGTGCGCTTTTAGTAAAGTTTTGAAGTGGGTGCATGATCTCCATTCAAAAGCTTCAAGTTTTCAAAAACTCGATCATATGGTCTCGACCATATGAATTTCAAGTTTCTGAAAACTCAGTCAACTGATAGGGATCCATATATGTATATATATCATCCCGTTAGCAATTATTCATACTATAATCTACAAACCTCAATACTGTTCTACACCGCAAGCCTTAGAGGTACCCCTTATACCCCTGCACAACCTCTATACTGCACAACTAAGTCTCCATTAACCAGAACTAAAACCCACAATTCTACTGGTCTGTCCTTGTGCTCAAAATATGGAATTCTAAACTTATTACAATCAGATAACAAATCAGCTATAAGAGGGGCTATATTTTTTGGCTGCACTCTTTCACTGGTGCACATTATATTGTTATTATATTTGTTTTACCATACTGGCTTGTTTGAACTTTTGTTGGCTAAATTTTTGGAAGTGATGTACCAAGCATGCAGAGTTTTTTTTGTTTAAAAAATTCTAAAATTCTAGCATATGACAGATGGGGTTTTTATGGTCTTACAAGTAGTGTTTAGAGGTATAAGGGGGCAGAGACTTAGTAGATCACACTGAACTGGATGAAACTAAATGGATAGTTGAACTGACAGTGGACACTTTTCCAGGTATGAATGATGTCATCTCGTTAAAACCCGTCTTAAAGGGGTGTAGACCCTGTTTTTGATTTTAATTGGTCACAGCTGATTTTCAAGGTCTATGACTGGCCACATTTTGTTTTAACTTTGTGAAAGTTTATGATATGGTAGATCTGATGAAGAGCAGCAGCCCTAAAGTGCTAAGCTCTCTTTTTTATGGTTATTATGGTATTCATTGAAGTTTTTACTCACTTACTAGCCTTGGTGGTTCAACTTGTTCTTCTTTGTACTTAAGACAGATGGGATGACAGGTTATTTTAGAAGTTTTGCCTTCTGCTAGTTTATCAACAGCTTTGATATCTCATTCAGATCTGTATTTTTTTTGGGGGTAGCACTGAGGTTAGCCAATTAGGGATATATTATTAAGGTGTAAGGAAAGATGGGTTAACACAGAGAGTGGAACGACCTGGTGCTTCATCCCTTCTGCACAGATATTTGCTTTGCTGATAAGTGGCCCAGATCTTTTAGATTTTCCTGGGATGCACAGTAAAAAGCATTGTAAGTATCTGTAAGGTAATGTCATGGTTTAGCAACTTTGGCTTATGTTGCTTATGTCTTCCAAGTTTAAAGATTGTCAAGAGAGTCTTGAGGAATATGATTATTTAATTTCAGAGGTGGGGTTTAATGTGAGCTATATCAGTATGTCAGCATGGCTCATTCTGTTACAGCTTGCCCCATGTGCCACCATTCATCTCTGCTACTGGGCACATGATATGAGGGCCAACATCTGCCCTAGCTCAGGAGTGGAGGTTGGGATAGGAGCAAAAAGATGGAGATGATGAGCCGACCTTGTGTTTCTGCCTTGGAATGTTACTAGGGTTACCCACCTCATTAAAAGGGAGAAAATCCTTTGGAATTTGCATTGGGAAAATGGGATACCATTTTATTACAAGAAATAATGTTGAATAACAAAGATTAAAAATGAGTGGGAAATGTTGGACATGGAGAAGAGGTATATCGGTGAAGGGAGTCAAAAAGGTGATAGTACTAATTATGATTAGATTAATTGTGTGTCCCTCAAGTTAAATAGGTCAGGGAAAATGGCCTGGGCAGGTGGTTGTTTGCAGAAGAGGCATTATCTGGGAGGAGCTTGAAATTAGGGCATGCATGATGCATACCTGACATTGATTCCCCTGACATTTTTCCATTAATATTTTAAGATATTAAGTAGCACACTTCTCAGAATGTTACTGAACACTGCTACCAATCCATCTCAACAAAAGTTCATTCATAACCCACAAAAATGATGGCAATCAATCAACTTCCTGCTCAACCCTGGTATAGCTCCACCCCCACTCCATCCACAACCAATACCTCTGAACCGTCAGCTTCACAGTTTAACTCTATCTTTATCAAGTGTATCTCCTGTCTCCTTAATAGCCACAAACTGCCTCTCACACTCCTCTCTCCTGCCTATAGTACTACAAACTCCTTCTCCTTTAGACCTATTCAAACTTCTTACATTAAAAAGCTCCTAAGCAAACTAAAACCCTGCTGCCTAGCAGCCGATCAACTACCAAATTAATTCCTAGAAATAGCAGCTCCGTCCATTGCCTATCCTATCTTTATACTAATCAATCGATCCATCTCTGAACAATATGTGCCTCTCCTCTTGAAAGTCACTCACATCATCCCCCTCCACAAGGGTGACCCCTCTAGAAAAATCTCAAACTACCATCCCATAGCTATCCTCCCACCCATAACTAAAATCCTAGTGAAATGTATTCAGCTACAACTCCTCAACAACCTTACCACAAAAAACACCTATCCAATACCCAGCATGGTTTTAGACCCCAGTATAGCACAGATATAGCCTTGTTATCCTTCACCAACACTATTCATCACCTTATTTAAAAAGGACAACTAGTCTCTGCAATTTTCCTGGACAAGTCAAAAGCTTTTGACACCATTTCCCACCAACTTCTACTCGACAAACTTGCTACACCCAATCTCAGTCCAGCATCCCTAACATGGTTTCACAGTTATCTATATCCTTCAGCAGGCTAGTAAATGGGAGAACAATCTCTCCCCACTACTCCCAGTATCCACCGGTGTACCCCAAGGTTCAGTACCTGGCCACCTGCTATTTATCATATTTACTTACAACCTTAATGCAACTTGCTTCAATCATACAATACATAGATATTACATCTCTTATCAGCTCAGCCCCTTCCCCACAACAACTGCAAGAAAAGATGAAAAAAGCATTCATGGAAATTTAAACTTTCCTATCAAACCACCAACTCATCCTTAACCCTAATAAGACCAAATTAATAATTTTTACTAACAAAACTACCAAGCAGAGCCCCATACCCTTCTCTATTCATTCTGCAAATGGTACCAAAATTGATCCAACAAACCAGGCCAAGCTCCTAGGTATTACAAGATGACCATCTAAAATTTGATATTCATATTTCACTTACTGTTAAAAAAGTCTACTCCAAACTCTGTGCTTTCTACAGAGCCAAACCTTACCAAACACTCCTAGCCAGGCTGTCCACAGCTAGATCTCAGTTTCTCGCTACACCTCTCTATTGCTCTCACATCTTCACCAACTTATGCAAGACTGATCTTCATAATCTAGAAACTTGCTATAACAAAATTGCTAAGTTTGCCACCAAGCAACCCCATAAAGCCCACAATTGTTCTGCTCTTCTACAACTTAACTGGCTAAAACTCATCAAACGTTTAACACTAAACCAACTTACCCTCACCCATAAAATCATACACAACCTAAATAGCTGCCCCACAATTTCAACCCTAGTTCAACTACAGGTAAACAGCAGATCCCATAGAACATCTGATAGACCACTGCTCAAAATAACACAATCACATAACCACGGTGACTCCCTGTACTCATACAAAATAGGTAAGTCTCGGAATGTCCTGCCGACAAAACACCCTCTGCTATTCTTCCTTTAAAAAAAAAAATAAAAGAATATGTAAAAAGCAAGTGGCTCTGTCATTGTTGTTTCCCTGGATACCTCCTCTCTCCTACTATGTCCTCAACTACACCCATCTATTTCTTTTTAGCTAATTGTTTCTATTCTTCAAGGTTATAGCTCCCAACTGTTTAGATCTGATTCTTTCAGTACTTCATATTTCTCTTTGTTACTCACTCTATTAGCTCAACATGTGCTCAAATCTCTTCATTAGGCATGCTCACTGTTTCTGTCTCACTTTTCACTCAGTTAACAAGATATCTGTGGTATACATGTTCAATTTTGTTCCTATGATGTATTATTTCTTATCTAGTTTTCACTGTTTTTGTTAAACATACACTTGTATAATGTATTTTTTTCATGAACATCTATGTAACTCTATATTTGTTTATCTGTCTTTGGAGCTTTTCTCCCTGGGTCTCTGCTGAAAACAGGCTACTAGCCCAGTCGGACACTACCCAGGTGAAAATAAATAAATGCCACTTTTTTTTTAAATGATTTTTATCAAATAAATTGTAGAACAACAAAAATACATTAACAATCAACTTATCAAGCAAGTATATCATATAATCTAGGCATTAAAACTACTTACCTCAGCCAAGATACCCTCATGTTTTTTACATCCTTGAATTGGTATATACTTTAGTAATATTCAAACCCTTTGAAAGACCATTTATTTCAGATTTATCCTGGTAAACAAGCTATAATCATTTCCCACATTTGTATTATTTTTTCATGTGTGTTTAGACTTTTTGAAAGGTTGACAGGAAAAGACCATGTGAATTACAAATCTGTAAACTCAAATAAATTAGAAAAGAGAATTTAATCCTGGGAATTATGGACTAAACGGTTTCCATTCATCTAATCAGCTTTAGCTACTCAATATGCATTGTCACTTGATTCCCATTTATGTTTTTTTTTATTCATTTGGAGACAAATGATAAAATCATTCATATTATTAGATCTTCCTAAACCCACTTCTTTCCATCTTCCATTGAATCCCAAGCTAGTGACTTCCAACACCGAGATGAATTCTAAAGAAAAATCTTTTCCCAAGCTTTGATTGCTTGCATCCATCTGTCTTGGACAACCATGCACCATCAAAATGCATGAGCACTTCCTACCTCCTGTTTACCACACCTTCACATTTAGTATGTATTTAATTATTTATTTATTTGCCTTTATATGCTGGGAAAATCTGACAGGGCACTAAACCCCTTTTCAGGGTGAAACCCAAGGGAAAAAGCTGCAGAGTTACAATAATACAAGAAACAGAGTAATAAATGCAGAAACATAAAATAATGCACAAAACAGAACCTTAAAACAGGTAGGTGTATCTGGGGCACCCATTCACGGGAACTTGTACACTGCTCTCACCTTTACTTGTTGAGCAAAACAGAAAGATATACAAGGGGAATAGTAGACTACAAAGGTAAAACTAACCTTGCTTTGTTGCCCTTAGAAAATCACAGAGGTAAAAAGGGTATCATATTTGTAAGATTCTCATTTCTTTGCCCCACGCAAATGATAGCTTTCAAAGCTGTAAGGCATTCCTCTACATCATTTGGCTTGATGAATTTTGATTTTCACTAGTACTGCAGAACTGCTGGAGATTTTATTGTCATTTTGGAACCTGTTAGAAATCAACATTAAGTGGTCAGTGCCATATTTTAGGACAAAACTAGTTTTGACTAATACTGGTTGAATGAAAGAGGAATGGGAGTTGACTAGATGCTTTGAGATGGAGCCCCCCCCCCACCTCAAGGTTTAATCTTCTTCATATAATAAATTTAAGGAAAGAAAGCAGGCCAGGGGAAATCTTACTTGATGTGAGTCATTCCAGAAATGGGAGAAACAGATTTTCAAACCACTCATACATTATTCAGTATCCCTACAGGATGGATGGGAAAAAGAAGGTAGATAGAGAAAGAAGGACTTGCTTTGGCAAATCATAAATGGACAAGATGAATGTGTGGAACTATGCCAGGAAATACTTGCTGGTAATCTACATGGACCCAGCCGGGACAAGACTTTGCGGTGGTATGCAGCCAAATGTGTTATTAAAAGTAGAACAATGACACAAGAATTTCACTGGCCTACAGAAGAGGTGGACCTTTTAAGGTGATGGAAACAGCAGCGCACCCAGATAAAGTCAGTTGACCCTGGATGTGTCTCTCTGAAGAAAGAACAGACATGGGCTAATAGATGTAATTGCTGCAGGGCAGAATTGAATGCTATCCAAGTACAGCAGGCAAAATTGCAAAGAACAGACTTTTGTTGAGTTGAGTGGGGAAAGGCTAGGCAGACTGCTAATGTGGAATGTCAAAGAAATAACAGAGGAGAGTTAAGTGGAAACTGATGGGCTGACTAGATTCCTTGTACCCAATGCTGAGAGTATTATAAAGATTGCGAAGAACTCTGTTCCATAACACATACATGATAAACCTTAATGTGTGACCTGGTAATAGTCTTAGGGTTCTCAGTGGAGGAACAGAAATTTTAAAGAATTAAGAGGATGGTGCCAATGCTGGTGGCATAAAACCAACAGTAGATGCTTATCCATCACTAATCAGAACCCCTGTGAAGATAGCTAGGCTACATAAAATAACAGAGGGGCAATGCAATACTGAGGATATGAAAACCCCAATGCTGGTTTGTTGCTCATATCTTGGGGTTGCCTAATGATATCTAGGATAGCTAGGATGTAGTTATAGTGTATCTAGCATGAGATGAGATCCTCATTAAAAAAGTGCCAGAGAATGGAAATTCATGATCACTGGGAATAGAAGAAAAGAGCTGGGACTGAAGAATATCAAAAAGGCCAAAAAGTTCATGAGGGAGATCTGTGAAAAATATTATTATGAGAAGATGGAAAGGGAAATTAGTGTATTGTGAAATGTTCAGTGGAAACCTTCTGGGTCTGCAGATAGATAGTATTGGCTCAGGTGGACAAGAGACACAAAAAGACAAGATACAAAACACACACACACACACACACACACACACACACACACACACACACACACACACACACACACACACACACACACACACACACACACACACACCTATGAGTAATTTACAGGGTCACCAGTTCAGCAATAGCACACTTTTACAATATGGATTTTGTGATAAAGTGTCAGAAGCTGACCTGAATTAAAACAGAACATAGTCAATGTTATGAAAACTCTAGCAACAGTTCAGATTGGCGACTTCCAATTCATGACACTCTAGAAAGTCTGAGGACAGATACTGGGGCAGACATAATTGCAATGTCACATGGTACCTAAAAAAGCTTCATGAAATGTCCACAGCTTATCAAAGCAGAAAAAGAAGTACACAGTCCCATTGGGTACCTCAGATGACAGGGGATGTTCCTAGCTGTGACTGATTAGAAATGACACACATATGAGTTTTAAATTCATCGGTTATTGGGTCTTTAACAGAATAACCTACTGATTAGAGCTACTGCATGCAGGCTGGAACTAATTGCATTATCAGAATTGATGAAATAATTGCTTATGTTGTTAATGATACTGGACTCCTTAAATGCAAGCTATTAAAGGTGCATTTGAAATCTGATGCAGTTCCTTTATTTCATACTAAGGTACAAATAGAACTATTCCCTTATACTGTCAAAGGTCCAGGTTGAACAATCTCAAGGGAACATTGAAAAAGTTACAATACCTATAGATTGGTGTGTTTCAATAGTTGCAGTAATAAACAAAAATGGCAAAGTGTGAATTTGTGTTGATCTAAAACTGTTAAATTATGCAGGTAAGACAAAGAGGTGTATCCTGCCTATCATACAAGCCAAAGCGGTAAGGGCGCTCTGCAGATTAGAAGCAGAGAGTGAGTTTTGGAAAATAATCCTTGAATAAAGTAACAGAAAGTTAAACATTTTCATTTCTCTAAAGGGAAGTTACTGCTTTTGATTGTTACATTTTTAAGTCACCCGAAGTCTTGCAGCATGACATGACTACAGTTCTAAGGTCCATGAGGTCACAGTGGTCATGGTGAATGACACCTTGATGTTTGTGCCTGTCAAAGGGTAACACCACAGGAAGCTAAGGGAAGTGTTTCAGACCATTGAGTTGTATGAGGCCAGTTCAATAAGTTAAATGCTGTTTTCTGAGACTGCTATTCAATCCTTCAGGTGTTAGATCATTGGGAATGGCATCAGAACAGGTCAGAGTAAAGTAAAATCTGCGACTGACTTACTAAGCTAACATAATGCCATGGAACTCTGACAAACACTTGGAAGGGTAAATTCTCAGAACAAATCCATGCCAGAACTACTAATGGTACCTCATCCTTTAAGAGAGCTGAACAAATATGAAGCCTGGAATTGTGGTAGTGACCAGTAACAGGCTTTCAAAAGGTTCATGTCTGTGTTAGGGCCTACACTGGTACTGGAGTATTACTATAACAGTGAACCCACTGGGGTGAGTACACATGCCAACAACTAGGGCATGGTGGAGGCTTTGTTGCCACAGACATATAGCAAACTAAACCCAGAACATTCTATTCCAGAACATTAATAGATATTGAGAAGAGATATTCTCAAATTGAAAAGGGATGCTTGTCAGAAACAAGGGCATGTGAGTGACTTTTAGTTTACCTGCTTGACCAAGAAAACTGTTTCCAGCTATAGCTAGATCAGAAACTTTTGGAACCATTAATAAATGTATATGACTTGGATAAGGTTTCTCAGATGATTCAATGTAAAAGCAGTCCTTGGTCCAGGTAAACAATGGTGGCACATACCCTGTCCTGAAACTCAGTGACTGAGATAGTCTGATCAGATACTAAAGAAGATGAATGCCCATTTGTGCAAGCAGACTGGTAACTTCCAATAGGATGGATGTCTTCAGAGAAATCAGTAATCAAGATTCAGATCTACAGACAATAATGAATATGTTTGCAAAGGGTGGCCATATAAATGGAAGAGGACATTCATTCACTGTACAGGAATTTCATTATGAGAACTCATCTGTCAGAGCATGAGCCTGTCTTGTACCAATACTAAAGAGTAGTTCCAACTTCATAACAAGCAGAATCAGTGAAACAAAGCCACAAAGGTATCAAGGGCTGACCTAGTGCAGAAAGAGAGAAGGTAAAAATGTCTATGGTGGTCAAGCTTCAATATCTATATAACCAGGTGTGTGCCTGTGTGCCATTTCTGCATTGAATAGAAACCTACTCAAAAGTAAAAATGCCCAATTTTGTCCTTGATGTCATATGTGAAATGGCGAAGGATTGCAACAGACTTGTGTAAACATAATGGGAAAAATGATCTCATAGAAGTGTGCTATCTTCCAAGAAGCATTAAGATAGCCAACTTACTTCAATAAATAGTCAACAAGTCATACAGTATCTTGTGTCAGAACAATATTCTCCATATGAGTAATTTCATTTGAATGAGTTACTGACAATGGAATTCAGTTTATGACCTCTGAATTTTAACAATTTACAAAGGAGCATGGGTTTGCAGTATACTTTGTCAAACCCCACATAATCTGTAGTAAATTCTGCTTCAAAGTCGGAAATATGAAACAGGTAAGAATATCCTTAACCAGACTGAGTTACACCTACAACTAATGTCTTAGAGATCAGTATCATGTATTACAACTGCATTGAGTCCAAAACAATTAATATTGGACAGGCAGAGTCAAACCAACATCTTAATGCTTGAGACAAAATTTTTGCCTAGGACAATTCTATATGAGATGGATAAACATACTAACCAAAAAGCCAGGTCTGTGTTCAAATATTTCTATGAAATAAGACATTCATTGTGTAACTGTCTCACTTAAAGCCAGATCAGACTGTCCATCTCAGTTTAGATGGGGGACAGAGAATGGAGACAACAGTTGTCACTGTTACCAGACCTGTAAAAGCAAGATAACATGATCTGATCCACTGTAAGAGCTATAGTAAGAAGAAACTGAAGACACATCCAGGCCATTGATGAGATATCCAAACTGAGTAGAAAGTCATCACAACCAGATGAGCAAATGTCACAAAGACAGGAGAAACATTAAATCAGTGTCTTCAGTGGCAAGTGAATGTGCAAGTCACAATGCACCTAAAATAGAAACATTGTATGAAAGTGGTATTAAGTATATGTTACCGGACAGAAAAATATTAATCAGTAGTCACATGCTACAAATGGCAATCTGTGAGGGTTACTTCAAAAAGGCATGAGATAAGGCTTTCAGTTAGATACTGAGACCTCCGGTGGTGTCTGATGAGTAATAAAATGACTGCTAAAAGAAAACTATGCTTAGAGATATAAAACACTGAATATTTTCTGTTTTAGTGCAAATAAAATTTTACAAAAGCGCAAAATCATTTTGATACTGTATGTCTTAAAATTGAAAATATGCTTGAAAATGTTCTAATTTGCAAATGCATACAAAATACTAAGCACAAAATCCTTAAGCAGACTACATCCAATCTAGGCCTAAAGTCCTACAGATAAATGTCATGTATTGCAACTAGAATGAGTCCGTCACTACTGATAATGGGCAGGCAGATTCAGACAGCCATCCCAATTCACTTCACCAAATGTGGGAGGGGAAGAGATGTAGTGATATTAGATCAACATAATGATCCGTACGATCATTAATAGACTGGTCAAGCCTTTGTGGATTCTAAATGGGTTTTATTGACAGAGAATGGAGGCAGTGTTAAAATTAGTCATGCCATTGCTGCATTGACTCTTAACGTGCCAGTAAGCACATTTTGCTGTGTTATAAGAGAGTGCATAATTGAATGGAAAAATAAATGTGGCAAACTTTTCCACAACATGCATGATCTGTCAAGTGTCTGCTGTCCTAAACTATAACATGTTACATGCCAGTGAGCAAAGACAGGAGCACCTGGCAAAACCTTGGGTGAACAAGGGAAGACATATTTTACCATCAAAATATCAGGTTCTTAATGCACAGGTTTAGTTTATTGACATTCCTTTTCTAATTATTCCCCCAGACCTGTGACTCATACTGTGCATTCATTCTACATGTACACTGACTTTGTGCCATTCATTTGCTATATTCACAATGTTAAAACAACAACATCACAATAACTCAGAGGTGCAAACTAAGGAAATCACAGTCAAATGAAACTAAATAAAAGTAAAGTCAAATAAAAGTAAAATAAAAGTGCAAAAAGATATGCTAAGCATAATTCCACTTTTACATCCATGTTTGGATTTCGTAAACTACTTCTTGAACTAAATATTTTAGTCTATTTTTGTTTCTGTAAATATGCATATGTTTTCTAGTATATCCTTGTATCCATAAATGTTTTGTTCATTTCTTATGTAATTCTTATTCACCCAGACTGTGCCTGCAAATGCTCCGTTGAGATCTGTGCACTACCCTGTTAAACAAATATAAATAAATAAAGTAATCTGCATGCAAAATAAATACAAACAGGAACAGCATTAATTTCATGTGCATTACATTCATGAGATGTCCCTATAATTTAGCTTCACAAGAAGTCTGAACTCTGTTTTGTTTTATCTACATCTCTGTCTTATTTTTTATACACTGTGCTTGTTACTGAAACCACATAAATATATCTCAGAGTATCCTGTAGCTTGCATTTTGATTTTGAAACTCTGAGACAAGTTTGACAGTTTTGTGTACCTTCATTCCTGTACAGATAAGGTATTTAGTAAGCTGTTGAGAAGAGACCATATAGTGATGTCTGATCATATTTTTATGCATTATGCAATCATTAGATAATTATGCTATGTTATCTGCTTTTGTTTAAATATGTAGTGATCAGATACGCTTCCTACATCATTCATTTCTGTTTAAATCTGTAGTCATAACATGAACTTGCTGTAACATTTATTTTTGTTTAAATTTACAGTTTTAAGATCAGCATGCTATATCATTCATGGAAAATATTCCATTACTATTGTAATCTGTGAAAGATAATGCATTTAAAATATTTTATTTGTAATAAAAATACCCACTCTGGGATTCACTGATGTCCCATACACACCACACTGGAACTAACATGACTGGCCAGCTGTGCATGGCAAGCAGCATTGCTAATCGAGTATGCCAGACTCTAAGCCAGTCTACACATTGAACAGCTCCATTTCAAGCCCACAACACAGGTTCATGGCCATATTGAGGTAAAGCAGGGCTTGTTTGCACAATATAAATGAAGGAGTGTGCACAAACTTTAAGTCAGTAAATGAGTGTGTGCATAACAAAAGATAGGGCAACTTGAGATACACAAAAACCTGGAGAAGCCTAACAATACAAGTGTGCAAGGAAGACTGATAAAGTTGTACATTGCAGT
This sequence comes from Protopterus annectens, assembly GCF_019279795.1. Taxonomy (NCBI): domain Eukaryota; kingdom Metazoa; phylum Chordata; order Ceratodontiformes; family Protopteridae; genus Protopterus; species Protopterus annectens. The sequence continues at coordinate 461,396,773 of NC_056732.1, forward strand.
GAGTACAGTAGTATATGTGGAAATTTCACTGGCACTGTCATATACAATGAGAAAGAAATTACAGGCAGTAAATGTTCAGAAGAAAAATGTGTTGTTTGAACAGATGCCCAGATAACACAAGTTTACAAATTCCCATGCCTGATATATGTCCAGGTACCAATGCCAGGGTAAAGGCAAAGCACATGCATAAATGTAATGACAGACTGCAAAAATTAAAAAAAAAACACCGGGACATACTGCACATATAAACACTGATAGTGGATAGAATAACAGTTGTGGCAGCAATATGCATTTTGTGATGGGTAGGAAGTGAGACAGATAATACATTTCTAAATCAGTATGCTGTGCAATCCACAAGTATATGCCTTGCAAATAGAGTGGTCATATTGAACAGAAAAGGAATAGAAGATTATGCTGCAATACATTGTTACAGCTTTTTAAAATACAACAAATGAAATGTATGCACATGAGAGATGTGGGACATGTCATGACTCCCTTTGCTAATATGGAAATCTGGGCACACAATTCATGTAGAGGTAGTCCATTAATCTGTTGTATGTGTGTGTACGTAAGTCACTGTATGCTTATAGACATGATGAAACCACTCATGAGAGTTACCTCCTAGGAAAAGTAATCACAACAAAAGTCTACCTGACATCAGTATTGTGTAACGACAACGGATGATTGCACCATTTCAATTTATTATATGTGATTGGAGTATAAATGTCAGCCTTTGTAAACATCGTATTACATGTGTACTACTTGCTAGTACCACACATACACAGTTAATACAGTATGACAAAATGCACATCTGAAGACATGTTATCATGCTGTAAATAAAAATTTCAACTGAACTGACCATTGTGCAAAACATCATTGTAGTACCTGCATCTCAACATCCAGCATACCTCACAGACAGGTGCAACAGTACCATCAGGTAATAAGTGAACTGTGGAAATTGCTAGAGTTTATATACAATAAGTGTGCACTAGTCTATAGTAATGCTAGTATCCTCTGTGCATCAGTCACTACAACCATTGCACTACAATCAGCACTTCCATCATGCTAGATGCAAATTCTCAGCATTTTTTGCCAAAAAATGACAAAGGAAAATAATTATTCTCACCATTGGTTAATTATGATGCCCTGTGATAAACATCATGCAACAGAAAACATCATTGTACTGGGCATACTCATAAGGAAGTACAGCAATTACTGGATGGGCAAGACGTACCATCCACAAAACATAAAAAAATATCACGATACAGGTCCTTTAACATTTTTTGTTACCACTATGTAAATATGTTAAATAAGCCATTTTTGCCTGTTACCAATATATTTGGAACAAAATAATAAAATGCGCACACCACTAAATTTGAATGTAGGTAGCATAGATCAAGTTCCTTTTGACCTGTCCATGAACTGGTGATGCCACACATTAAATTCATACTACAATTGTCAGACAACACACACATACACAAATGGATAACCTGAGCATTGTGTTTGAATGCATACTACTTCCATTAAAGGGAGTATAAAACTTGTCCTTTCTCTCCGCAGTTGTAATTGTTTCTAGTAATTCAAACTGTAAACATCACTTATTTTGGAAAAGCCAATCCTGTCTGTTAACATTCTCTTACACACTCAGTAGTTACACCTTGACAGACTTGACCACCTGCCTAGCTGAGTGCATTGGCCATAGAACTGTATATCAACCACAGATGCCACAGAAATAAATGTACCTGCATACACTTGGGAGGATTACATCAGCAGTGTGTTGAATTGGTTTTACATCCCTTAAATGTTTAGCTATGTTAGTGTTCAAACAATTGTGAGTCAGGCATATCATGATCTTTTGGTAAACCAGTCATATCTCTCATCATTTTGTTACATATACATTCTTCTTCTCTTTTTGGCTGCTCCCATTAAGGGTCACCACAGTTGATCATAGGTCCACAGAATAAGTAAAATTAGAGTTTTTACAGTGTCAAGTTGCCAGCCCGGTGCCAAACCTTCCTCAGAAGGCAGACGCGTACACACACACACACCTACGGCCAATTTAAATTGACCAATCCATCTGCAGCATGTCTTGGAAATGTTGAAGAAAAAAGGAGAACCTGGAGGAAACCCACATGAACACAGGGGGGACATGCAGACTCCACATAGAAGGCACCCTAGCTGAGAATCAACCCAGAGAACCTCTTGCTGTGAGGTGGCAATGCTAACGACTGCACCACTGTACCACCCATCATTTTGTTACACATACATTAGCAGATTCAAACTTTTACCTGTCTAGGTCAGCACTTTTTAGAGTGGTTTATTAACTGCAGATGCCATGAAAGAAATACTAAATAAAGGTGTCAGAAGCCAAACACTTGAAGGGATTAAATCAATGGTGTATTTGAAAACATATAGCTCACATAAAATGTGTTTAAATTATCAGGTGTGAGATATTGGTTCCTAACATATGAAATAAAGGTATAATAACTAAAATAAAATGTACTTGAGTGATTAAAACCCTGCAGCCATGTAAGTGTTACCCCATTGTTGGATTATCCATATCACATATGACAATGAAGCCATTGCTCCCTATTTTCAATTATCTGTTGTATAACAACAATAGTAGTACTTTGTAAGATTTTAACCCCTGTCTAAGTCCATGTTCTACCTAGATGTGTATCAATTATTTCTTCCACAGGAGTCTTATGAAGTCAGAAAGCACACAAGTCAGAAAGCACACACTTCAAGGAATTACTTAATGGTTATAGATCCCCTAAAATGTAGCTTGAGATCCCAAAATCCTCTATTCATGTTAGTGGCCACACAAGTGTGAGGCAGTCATACCACCATCTTTTGGTTAAGTCAGTCCTGTCTGTCCCTATTGTCTTACACACATATAGTACTTATACCTTACAAGATTTGAACCCCTGCCTATCTAGTGTAGAGAACTGTATATTATATGTCCACACCAAAGGAGAAGACTTTACATTTGAAAGGATGATATCATTGCTTCGCATGGCATATGTATGCGCTAAAAGGAAGAACAGCAGTTGTACAGAACACATTTAAAGGGATATCATTCATCCCTCCATCCATCCATCCATCCATCCAGCCATCCATCCACAACCCATTTTTACTATTTTTGCATATGGGGTCAGGGTGTCACCTCATCATTGTATTGCAAAGCTGATTTTTGGATTAAAACAGATTAAAATTGATGGAGGAGACCTCTCCTTGTATAAATGTTTCCTGTGTGTGAAACTCCACATTCCAGCTCTATTGAATAAGCCATTCCTATCTGCCAATATAGTTGCACACACTCTTACTAGTTAGTCATTCTTGGATTCAAATATCTAAGTTCATGGTCTAAAGAACTATGTATTAGCTGCTCATGCCACAAAAGATGTTTTATTAGAAGTATTATACTGCACACATTTGAGTGCATGACATCATAACTGCACTGCAAGGCATACATATGGCCTAAAAGGGTGAACAATAGTTAAAGGATTTCTCTCCCTGTGCAACTGTTACCTCTACGTGGGTGTGTACACTTCACATCTGTTGGATATGCCAGTTCTTCTTGTTACTATTTGTTGACACTCTCAGACAAGTTACAATTGCTGGATTCTAACACCTGTATATCAAAGTCCACATTCTGTAGCACATTATATTTAATGCCGACCCCACAGAGACATCTTATTACAAGTGTCAAACAGCACATAGGTGTACTTCACATAACATATGTTTGGGTGAATGGACAATGTGATGCAACAGACAGACAGATAAAATGTCAATGTGTCAATCACAACTCACAACATTCTGCAGCAATAACTTGCACATGACATAATTCACATAAATTGTTGTGTCATGAATGATATACTTGTGTGTCACATTAAGGTGTACTGAACAGTCATGAAATGAGCGACAGTCACAGATGTTAAACAGTGGAGTGCCACCCATGCATTGCTGACTGTTTATCTCAATATCATTGTATGAAAGTCTTGTGTTTTTGTAGATCATTGTCATGTCTTTGTGATGTCTGCACAATGTATAAGGTAACTACAAGCCATACTTGCAGAATATATATACTGCACTCATTAAAACTACTTTGTAAGTATGTGTACCAGTGTACCACTTCATTCAAACACACTTAGAAGTGTAATGTTCGATGGTACCAAAATTGTTTTCATTATGAGGTAAATCAGACTGCGTTACAGTGAACTCCTCATATCTTGACTACAATAAGCCAGTAAACAATACACAAATAATAGAAGCCATGGACATTATTTTCTGTTGATCTGTCTGTCACAGTCACTGAGGTAGACTAACACCAAGCTCATTTGCCTAGCTAATTGCAAAGTCATAGCACATGTGCAATTATTTTTTTTTTCAGTTTTGAGCTTAAAACAAGATGTAGCAGTGGTCTGTGGTGGTCATTGCCAATCATTACTGCCAATGTGTGTGTTGTTTTAATTTTTTTGGGTGTCATCATTTCAACTTCTGTCATGCTGATTACAGTAAAGTGTTCAAAACAGAGAGCAGGCAGAAGTGGGATACTGGTAGACTAATTAAAGAAAAAATGGTACTGGTGGGGGATTAGAATATGTATCCACTACTTTACAAGGTAAAATGTTATAATAAATAAAAAGTTAACTAATTTCAATCATAATGCTGGATTCAGAGACATGCCAGTATTAACTGACATTCTTTAAACCTGAGTGTTATCTGAACACAATAGAGAGGAAGTCATATTCCAGCTACCAAAACTCACACATTTGTAGGGACAATGAGAAAAGTATGAAGCAAGGGACTATGTGTGCAAAAGACTTCATAATATTAATGAAAAGTAAAACATCTCATGTGGTATATATTGAACTCTGGAGCCTGTTATACATATAAGAATGATTATCTCCACATAAGGTCAGTATTGTTTTCTGTCACACAGCAGAACTAAGAATAGTAGAGCGAGGAGCACCATATGAATGCACCAAAGGCAAATAGATCAGTTTTTGCCATAGGATGCAAATTATTTACTGTCTGTTGCTAATAGGAAAAGACATTTGCAAGACAGAAAACACAGAAATGCATTGGAATAAAATTGTTCTATGATTTCTTCAATGCCACTTTAGGTGAGAAACATAGCATTAGGACTTAGCCATGTGTGCAGATAAGTGTACGTTGCGACTCCAGCAACTGCTGGTTAATGTTGATATCTCAGTTACATATCAAATTGATATATTGCCACCTCTGAACATGTACTGTGGGATGGCCAATAGCATTCATAATGTGAACATTGTCACAAACAGATATGATATGAAATTTGCCATGATGTTGCTGTTGCTGTTATTCATTGTTGTCCTTACATAAATTTTGTTGAAGTAATACACAATTCCTTGCTGGCTCATAAAATGTTAATACATATGACTAATAATAATGCATTGTAATAGAACCCATGACAAAATGGAACCTGAACTTCTTTATTCTGTGTAATGCCATAGGAAAACTGACATTCCAAGGGTGTAGATTGAGGTGTACCATTTTGAACAGGACTGGATATAGACCTTCTTCTGACAACCCTGTAAGTATTGCACTTTGAGGTGTTCCTTCATTGGAGAAATAAAATTTAGGCAAATATGGATTCCAGTGGAGAATTTTCCATTGCGTCAATTTTTGTAATGTCGTCAATACTAGCTGACGCATGCTGAAGCCAAACTTATTTGCATGGCCAATGGCAAAGTATTAGAATTTGCCTAATTATTTTCTGCCATAGGACATGAAGTGCCAGTTCTTTACAGTAATTGTTGCATATTAACAGTGTGCTGTGCCAGCTGCTAAACAAAGAATAAGAAACTCTTTTAGAATCCTTGACTTTGTGTAATAACAGATTGTTTTCATTGACTTCATGATACATTTATGTTATAACACATATTGAGGAAAGGGTCATGCAGAGTTTACAGGAGGTGATGTGCTATACAGCGTATATCAGTACAATTTACACTGAGGATTATGTAAATATATTCCACTGAAGCCATATTCATAGATATTTTTAAAGCTGTGTTGCTATGCTCCTCATATTTCCCTAATCCATCATCTTTATAGTGTCACTGCCTCATACCTTTTGCACATGTAGTTTTTTAATCATACGCAAAGAACTGTGCTTTTAGTGTAATCAGTGATATGAGTACTGTAGGTGATACAGATCACATTTATCTTATTTAGCAACGATTATACACAATACTGCGGTGGTGGTGCTGCAGTAGCATTGTCGCCTCACAGTAAGACGTTGTCCTGTTCGATTCTCAGCTAGTGCGTCTTCTGTGAGGAGACATGCGTGAATGGGCGCACCTTCATTGAAGGTTGTGTGTCAGGGTTGGCAACTTGCCATGTAAAAATCTACTGGCAATCATTAGCGGACTTGAGTTCTGCTGTGGCGACCTCTAACAGGGAAAACCCAAAAGACACAACAAGCAACAATTATAAAAAAAAATAACTAAATAAATAAATTGTGTGGCAACATTTACTTTTTAAGTTGCATGAGTAGTTCAGCTTAAAGTACAGAAAAAAACATATGTTTTATGACCCATAAACGTAAACTATTTCTAATGTGGATTCAAGTCTTGCATAGCTTGCACTATTATTCAGAACATACTTTATTAACATATTGAGCCAGGGAGAAAGCTACAAAACAGACATATTTTCTGCATTCACTGCTGTTCAAAATGCTGAGCAAGGCACACTGCCACCAGTCTCATTTGCACAACTGATAGCTAAGTTGTTGCACATGCAAAATTAAATTTTGAGTTTTTGTTATAGAAAGTGAACTGTCATTCAGTGAAGGCCATCACTGATGGTCTCCAGTGCCTAATGACAACTGTCATGCAAAGGGTGAAGTCAACAAAAAAAGCGAATTTATTTATAAATCTGTATGATGATTTTTCAAGTTTTATTTTCTTACGTAAGTAAAGTGTTGATAGGAGAGAGCACTACTTTTACAGAGACATCACATTCGGTAGGTTTGAGCCTATGGCATTATCATGAAACATTGACATGGTTAATATTTTTTTGCTACCTGAACATTTACATACAAGGTTAGAAAAAATCAAGCACAGCTGTTCTGGATTTTATTACTGACATTTGTATTGGGGCAGCACTATGCACATGTTATTATACAGTTGTCATTTGTCCTTTCACAGTATAATTGTGTATGAATGCAAGAAGTGAGGATAGTAAAGCACAGGATGTTGCAAACAAATGTCTGCAAAATATGAGTGTTCTGATTTCTTTTTTGTGTGCATTACTTCATTGTAATACCTCTGTAACATGTATGTAAAGTGTTGATAGGAGAGATCACTACTTTTACAGAGACATCACATTCTGTAGGTTTGAGCCTATGGCATTATCATGAAACATTGACATGGTTAATAAACCCCAGGCTAGTGAAAGCGGATAACATATACATACTAAATCTAGAGCAATTGATAATAGTTTTTCAATCTTACTCACAAACACTGGCTAATCTACAATGTATGTACTATACCTGTGTACTATGTATGTATTCTACCTACATCAAAGTTCAGCTGTACACCACAAATCTATTACTTACCTTTATTTTTAAAATTAATATTTTTTTGATTGTTCTCTCTACTGTAACTGTTTGTGCCGCATACCACTGTAAAAACATGTCTCTTGTAATTTCTGTGTATACTGATTATGTCTAAATAACTAAATGTGTCTGTAATTTTTCTTTGTGGAGCTTTTCTCCCCAGGCCTCTGCTGAAAAGGGCCTTTTCAGCTCAGTCAGACACCCCCGGTTAACAAATGTAAAATAAAATAAAAAAATAAAATAAATAAAATAAATGTATTCCATTTTGTCACATGTATAATGTGTTTTTTTCCATATTTCTATGTTGTATATATGCTATGCGTTACAGACACATTGCCATCAGAGGCACATCATTTTCATACAAAAAGTTAAATAAGGTGTATATCACAACTCACTCCTAGGTCAGTAAATGTAACTGAAACTGTTTCAGTAAGGCTTTTCCCTTTGACACACCCTCTGTAAGCACAATCATTAGGAGTAGTGCTAAACAACTAATCGAACATACACAACTGCTAATGAGTTAAACTTGCAAGGCATTAACTTGACAAAGGTCTTAAAACTCATTCTTGTACTGCTTAGTCATTAGTTATTCTTGCATCATTGTGTAGGTACTAACACCATGTTTACTTGCCCAGCACATTGGACAGATTAAGGAATTCCTGAATATTTATGAGCTGAGACTTAACATATTTAACATGCCCAGAGGAATTAATATACATGATAAAAGCAGAATACAGGACTGCATAACTTCCATCATGCTAGGGAATCCTGCTTGGTTTCCCAAGTGATGCCAAACAAACATTTTGCTGACTATACAACTGTTGGATTTACAATACTTTTTGGGGGACTGTCTAAAATCTTTCAAGATATGCAAAGTTCTTTACAAATACAGATTATAAGTTTACTTTTGGAATCATTTTAGTTGGAATGACTGCTTGCTAACATTTCAAACGTGTGTTTTTTTTTTTTTTTTTTTTTTGTAATGAGCATATATGCAGTTGTTTACTGCAGTACTTTTTACTTCTGTTTCTTATTCTGGCAACATTCAGTCATGTCTGACTTGTAGCAGCTTAAGTATGTTACTGTTGGATTAAGAAGCAGGTCTCTGCTTATGCTGTTCTGTCGGCCTTGTGGTTGTACATGACATCAGTTTGTTCAATTCTGTAATCATAAATTTTATCCATTTTTTGGGAGGGAGGTACTGAAATTATACAGGTCTTGCATTTATATAATGCAGACCTGTTTTTTTACATTTTGAAAGGTGATACCTGCATAATGAGTAAATTCTCCTCAATATCAGACAAGACTCTTAACTCCCCACCCCCTGATGCATTGGTTGTGCCTGATACATTTCTTTTTCATTACAATTTATTTATTTATTTATTTATTTAGCATTTCTTGACCGGGTTGGTTCAGCTAAGCTAGGAACCCATTTTCAGTTGAAACCGAAGAAGAAAAGCTCCAGTACATTAAAATACAAACATTTTTAAAACATATAGCAAACACAGTGATACAGGATTACAAAAACAACATTAGTAATAAGTTGTGAGACTTAAAAAATGCATAAAAGACATTTGCACAAGAGGTTAAGAGTTTAGAGTTTCAAGATATTTACATATTTACAATGACCATTTTTGCATTGTGTTGCATTGCATTACAACAGGGATATAGTAGCAAAATTAAACAAAAAAGGGGTTAGTCCTATAGAAATTTCCATTCTTAAATGAATAGAATGAGATTATACCCCATCTCCATGGGGCACACCTCCTAGATCCTCACTTAGCTGTCATGACATTCTGTGATCATTTCTGACAGCAGGTGGTTGATACTGTGAATGCTGTGAGTGGTCAGGGCAATGACTTCAAGAGTATCAGACTCAGGACCAGTGATATGATAGCACAGAGGTACTGAGGGCATGGGCTTTCTACTGAACCACCATTTGCTGAGACAGAGAAGTTCCTGTTGACTGTAAGTAATCCAGGCACTGAGAAATTATTTAAAGCTAAGGCTTCTCTTAAGTAGTCTAAAGTTTTATGAATGTAATACATCAATTAACTGAAATGTGTGCATCTAGGGACATAAGGCCATGAGGAACAATGGCCAACTGGTATGGGCATATGTTTTTTGTATTTAGTTATCTATATTAATCAAAAGGTTAATTTGCATTTGCATATGTTGTTGCTGTATTCAGGTGTAGTTAGCATGTTGTAATCATCTTTGTATTTCTTCTGTTTTTCTGTTTTCTTGTGTATTCACAGATGAGGTTGGCATCAGCACTGTAGAGCCCCCATCTCCTAATGCTGCAGGATCGGTAGTATATGTGTGTTGTACCTTCAAGAAGTTTTTCAAGGACAGCACATGTATATAAACAGCAAGCACATGCTAGCTTTAGAGCCATTTTGAGAGCGCAGCCAGATAGTGAGCATGTATGAGTACTATACTAGTTTGTATATAAGTTTATCTAAGTTAAAGTTATTAAACTTCAATCTTGATGTGTTTGTACATAATAAAGCTGCTTGAACAGAACCCACGAATGCTCATCTGTTTTATCCTGACTGGGCGAGTGATATGTTGTCAGAACCAGGATTCCAGAGACTGCTTTTCAGAACTACGAGTTGTAGATTTAACAAGGAAGGTGAACTAAGTGAACCAAGTACAGAAAAGGGCAATAAACAAACTAAAGGTAATGAAAATGTACAGCAATGATGTATTTATTATTACAAGGGCACACAATGCATTATTAAGCAAGCAAGAGGCATAAAAAAGTTTATTAATTAAACAAAATGTTTGAAACTGAGATATTTGTTAAAATGATTATCAGAAAAGCACGAGGGGTTTGAAATTACCTCAGAATTGCAAAATGAGCATGTTTAAAGGAAAATGAGTATGTTTAAAGTAAAACGTGCATGTTTAGAGTAAAACATGCATGAGTAAGGTATACTGGGCATGAAAAGAAACTAAACAAACAAAACAAATATAATAAGGGCAAAAAGGGTACATTGAGCATAAATAAAGCAAGGTAACTGCATATATTTGCCAAACTACTGTGTTTCAGTATAAACTATTGTTTTGCATTGATTGAAGTGATTAAGGGCATAACTAGAGTTATTCAAAGCATCCCAAAGTGTGTAAAAGTACTTAGTGTTTGCTTATTATTGTGCATTTATTTCAGAGTTTATTGTGTGCAAAGTGCAACTATTTGTTAAAGTGCAGTCAAAATACAGCCATTTTGAAAGGTTTCTTGTGCTGGGTATGTTGCTTCACAAAGTACCGCCATTGCAGAGTGTTTCTTGTACTGTACAGAGTTATTTAGCAAAGTACAGCCATTCTGGGAAAGTTCCAGTGTGCTGGGTACTGTTATTCGCAAAGTGCAATTACTTCAAAATATCTTTATTCTGAGCTTTTTCAGTCCAGTTTATTTGCACAGTAGAGTTATTTTGAAATGTTTATTACTGATAAGAGGTGATTTCTTAAAGTAAAGTGATTTCAAGAGTATTCTTGGGCCCAGGAGACTTATTTTACAAAGTTCAGTTGTTCAGAGGCTTGTTGTGCTAATGGGCATAGTTACAAGTACTGGCATAAATTCCTGGCATATGTATATGTGTGTGTGTTTCTGCATACTTGCAAAAGCCGTCACTGGTATGTGTTCATATGGCAGAGGCATTTTGCAGACCAGATCCACTTATATTTTATCAAAATATTGCAGAGAATTGGAGAATATTTGAGCAAGAGTACGATATTTTTATACAAGCAGCTTATTCTGACAATGATGCATGCACCAGGGCATTCATTTTGCTAACCCTAGCTGGGTCAGAGGCCATTGAAAGAGAGCATTCATTTGTGTATGCACCAGCAGTATATGAAGGAGAAGGTGAAAATGTCATATTGTTGTACAGGCTGAATCAAGGGAAGACCCTGAGTGTTTGAAATGCAAATTTAGGGAAATGTGTAATCCCCAGACAAATATTACATTAGACAGGCATTTGTTTTACACAAGGTGAAACATTTGCAGCTTATATTACTGAGCTGAGAAACAAAGTCAAAACATGCAGGTTTGCTGACTTAAAAGATGAGTTGATAAAGGACAGGCTTTTGTGTGGTATTAACAGTGCTGCAGTGAGAAATATATTGCTTTGTGACAGTGATTTAACACTGAGCAAAGCTATTAAGATTTGTCAAATCCATGAAGTTAAAGAAAGGCTAGAGAAGTATGCTTGCAGGTGATAAGAGCATGGTTTCAGCAGGCTCCAGAGCAAATGTAGACAGCATGCAACACGTACAAGTAGAAGCTACTTGAAGGCCCATCACCTAAGCATATGGCAGTTGTAACCTCTGTGGGTGTGGCAGGTAAAATCTGTAGTTTTCCAGCAAGTCTTAAGAGAAGTGCATGCTCAGTGCAGTACAAGGGTGAATCAGCAAAACCAAAATCAAGCTTTATTATTAACTGCCACAGTTGTGGTACCAGTCATGCATCTAAAAGAGAAAAATGCTCAGCAATTGGCCAGCAATGCCACAAGTGTAAAAAATGGAACCATTTTCAAAAGTTTTGCAAATCAAGTAAACCTCACACAGTTATAAAGAAAGGTCTCTCAAAAAAGCAGCTTGATCCCATTGAGATCTGCAGTTCTACTTTCTAGGTAGATGGTATGTAAGTAATTGGTGAAAATGTTGATGCAGTAAATTTGTTGGCATAAATGAAGTGTTTTGTACTGTCCAGATCAATGGTAAATCCACTGAGCTCAAACTAGGCACTTGTTCAAATTGTAATGTTATGTCAGCAGATAATTTTATTAAGGTGACAGCTGATGAGTAATTTAATGTGACTAGATGTGCAAAAATTGTTGCTTATGGAGGTGAAGAAATTCAAACTGAAGGCTCAGTAGTGTTTTCATGTTATTTGGCTCGAAACTGCTACAGCTTATTATGCTATGTAGTCCGAAGATCTTTGGAATCATTATTGGGTCTCAAAGACAGTTTGAGAATGAATATACTTTCCTTTACCAAAGAAGTTCATCATATAAGCCCATGTCCCAGTTCCAGTTTTACTGAAGCTATTTTCTCAGAGTATGCTGATGTTTTAAATGACAGGTTAGACAAACTCCCAGTTGTGTATTCTATGAAGTTAGACACAGAGATCAGTTCAGTAGTCAGACCAGCAAGAAAAGTTCCTATAGCTATGGAGAATAATGTCAAAGCTCAGTTGGATAAAATGGTACAGCAAAGTATAATTTGTCCAGTTACAGAACCAACTAAATGGGTGTCGTCCATGGTAGCAGCCCACAAAAAAGGCTCAGACAAAATCAGAATATGCATTGACCCAAGAGATTTGAACAAAGCATTAAAGAGACCACATTATCCTATGCATATAATCAAGGAAGTCACAACCCTAATACCAAATGCTATTGTTTTTCTGTCTTGGATGCAAAAATTTCATTTTGGCAAGTGATGTTTGATTGCAAATCTTCACTACTGATTACTTTCAGTACTCCATTTGGAAGATATAGATTCCTCATGATGCCATTTGGAATAAATTCTGCAAGTGAAGTCTTTCAGCATGCAATGGAACATTTTTTTGGTTATCCTTGTAGTGTAATAGTAGATGGTTTATTGGTTTGAGGCAATGGGGAAGCAGAGCATGACAGAAACATTAAGAAAGTTCTAGGCAGAGCACATGAACTGAACTTGAAGCTCAATCCTCTGAACTGCAAATTAAGACTACCAGAAGTTACATATGTAGGTCATTTATTTACTAGCACTGGCTTGTGACCAGACCTGTCCAAGCACACAGCCATTCTTGTGATGTCAGGACCAGATAATATTCAAGCTCTACAACTTTTTCTTGGCATAGTCAACTATTTAGGCAGGTTTATACCAGACTTCAGTCAGTTGACAGTGCCTTTGAGAGAGCTGATGTGTAAAAATGTTACATGGTCTTGGTTGGAACATCAGCAGAGAGCATTTGAAGACCTTAAGCAGAAAATTGCCACCCGACCTACATTAAGATACTATGATGTCAATAAACCAGTAACTCTTTCCTGTGAGACTTCAAAATTTGCTCTTGGCACAGTTATTCTTCAAGAAGGCAGACCAGTAGCCTATACATCAAGAACTCTTACCCAAACTGAAATGCAATATCCTCAAACTGAGAAAGAATTTTGGCAATAGTATTTGCATGTTCAAAGTTCCATGATTATATCTATGGTCGAGAGATTCAGATTGAAACTGATCACCAACCTCTAGTCACTATTTTAAAGAAGCCTATGCATTCAGCTCCAGCAAGATTACAAAGAATGATGCTCAAATTGTAGAAGTACAACTTCAAATGGTCTATACAAAAGCCAAACCTTTTTATCTGGCTGATACCTTATCCAGATTGCCCAGAAATACAACAGAACAGCTTCATGCAGAGAATTTTGACTTTGACATTATGTCTCTCTCTGTACATAATTTTCTACCATGAGACTTGATGAGCTAAAAGATCATACAAAGACTGATCCAGTTTTGCAAAAGCTTAATCACTATAACAGTGTTGGATGGCCATCAAAGCAATCTAGTGTACCACCTGAAGTCCAAACTTATTTTCCTTACAGAGATTATATGTTGATGGAAGATGGCATTATTTTCAAAGGTCCTAAAATTGTTGTTTCTGCTTCCTTACAATGTGAATATATCCAGATTTGGCATCATGGTCACCTAGATTCCGAATCTACCAAAAGAAGGGTGAGAGGACTTGTATTTTGGCCTTCTCTAGCAAAACACATGGATAAAGTACTTTTTTCTTGTTCAGTATGCAATAGTACTAAAAAAAAACACTTTGGCTAAGTCAAGCTCCTGAACTACCTTGGTCAAAAGTAGCCACTGATATATTTAAGTGGAACAATCAGCATTACTTAGTGTTGGTAGACTCTTATTCATACTGGTTCGAGATTGATTTACTACCTAATCTAACATCCACTGCTGTTATCACCAGTTTGAAACATCAGTCCATGGTAGCCCACACAAAGTTATTTCTAACAATGGTACCTAATTTGCCAGTCATTTGTTTCAGAAATTTGTAAAAGAATGGGACTTTGTACATATTACTAGTAGTGCAGTATACCCACAGTAAAATGGACTAGCTGAAAATGCAGTACAGAGTGCAAAGCAATTACTAGAGAAGTCAAAGCATGATAATACTGATGTCTTTTTTAAATTTACTCAGTCTCAGAAACATACCCCATGATGATATACTTGGCTCACCTGCTGAGAGACTTCTATCTAGGCAAACCAGAACAACATTGCCTATCAGTTCCAGTTTGTCAAGGCCTCAGAACAACAGAACAATTAGAGCCCAACTTTACAGAAAGTATTCTTTCCAGAAGTCTAGCTATGATAAATTGAGCAGATTTCTTCATCCATTGAAAGAAGGAGAGACAGTGAGGCTACAAACAGTGAAAGATTTCAACCAGATTATCCAAGTGACAAGTATATGTGCCGAGCTGAGATTTTACATCATAGAATATGAGGGTGTGGAGTGCAGGAGAAACCACAGACATCTGCCTGTATCAGAATCAATATCGCAGCATTGTTCCTGTGATATAGACTCTAGATCTCAGATCAATCAAGACAATGTTCCTGTTGCAGAACGTGTCATTCCTGATGATGTTCCTGATGTCCCCAAAGTTGAACATTCAGCAGAGACAGTCCCAGTTGCTAGACTTAATTCTAATTTTTATTTCACATGATTTGTTCGTATTTATAGACCTAGTGGGAAATACATAGCAATCTGGACATAATTGTCTATATGTATTTAGTTCTCTATAATTGCATGTCATTGAATTACTTGTAATTGCATGTAAATTAAGGTCATCAATAATGAATGACTCTTTTCTCAAAGAGGAAGGATGTAGTATAGTGTGCATCCATTACAGCTTTAAGAAGCATTTCAAGGACAGCATGTGCATATAAATAACAAGCACGTGCTAGCTTCAGTGCCATTTTGAGAGTGCAGCCAGAGAGTCAGCATGTATGAGTGCGATAGCTAGTTTATTTATTAGTTTATCTAAGTTAAAGGTATTAAGCCTCAATCCTGGTTTGTTTGTACATAATAAAACTGCTTGAACAGAACCCATGAATGCTCATCTGTTTTATTCTGACCAAATGAGCGACAGGTAGCCTGTGATTAGGAAGTCTGTGATGAACAGGCACAGTGCGGGGGGTTGCAGAGTGTATATCTGACATGGATAATATGGCTCCTACATCCCCATCCCACAGCCTGGACCCAGACATTATGCCTCCCCATAACCATGACATAGAGCCATCTGAGAGTAAACAGGCTGATGGGGACATGATTGATCATGGTAGTATGGTTACCCTTGTTGCAGAAATGGAGGAATCTCCTCCAAGCGTTCACAAGGGAGAACTGCCACAAAAGAGTTCAGTAGAGATCTTCAAAGAAGGTATGCTTGCCACCTTGCTCCTGATGTTGGTGTGTCACCCAATGCATGTGTAGGACCATCATGGAGGCACAGGCAACTTCCAACAGAGCATCAGAAGAGATAGTCAGAGTAGTGCATGTTAAGTATTTTGACATATGAAACTGCATAAACAGTCTCTGTGACTTCTTGGACAAAATGAATGACACACTGGACCACCCTCTGTCTTTTATGGAGAATTTGTTGGGGGAGAGAAGCAGCATCCATGAGGCTGAATTGCCAGTACAGCACCAGATGTTAGCAGACGTGGTTATGGCCATGCCAGATCCTTTTGCTGCAGTGGTACTACTTCCACTGTTCCATTAGTGGTGAATTTATCCATACCCGGTTATGGACAACACCATGGTAGTCATTGTGAAGGTAGTCATAGCAAATGCTCATCCAGCAGACATCATTCACATTTAGGGAGCACACCAATTTCTAACCAATGTCATGTAACTAGCAGAACAACTCCTGGCAGAGGTAGTTCAGATGGTTGGGGGCATCAACGATGAAGTGGATCCTCTACCATGCAAAACTAACACCAGTCTGAGACATCAAGGTGTAGTGTTAGCAGAAATGATGTGGGTGTGTTCTTGCATACCCACACACAGTACACCCCACATTGACCATGACACCTCACACATACACACAAAATATTCTTCAAACCTGCCTTCCTCACATCTGAAGATAACTGTCCCTGAAAGTGCCTACTTGCTTTGACCTCATCTCACACACACACACACACACACACACACACACACACACACACACACACACACACACACACACACACACACACACACGCATGCACGCACACACACACACACACACACACACACACACACACACACACACACACACACACACACACACACACACACACACACACACACACACACACACACACACTCACACACTCTCTCTCTCACTCTCTCACACACACACACACACACACACACACACACGTTTTTTGTGCTGGGCTTACCTTCCAGTACCCCCTACACACACACACACACACACACACACACACACACACACACACACACACACACAGACATGTCCACATTGTGCAAGTGATGATGATTATGCCCTGCCCTTTCCACAGTTTTTTTATTTAAGGTTGCCTTTACCTGATGCACAGAGTGGCCAGTAATTTTCTTGTTTTAGTTAAATGTATTTTTTTCATTGAGATACATGATACTTTTAAGTTTTTATTAATGTGCTTAACTTCAATAATGTTATTAGTTGTAGTGGTCAGAGTTGTATTAGTTGTAGCAGTACAGTAATATTACTTATGTAGTACAACTTGCTCAGCCCTTTGTGCAAATGGTGATGAGATTATCCTGGTCTGCTCTGGAGTATTTAACTTGGACTGCTTATGTTAATGAGCAATAGTGAGCAGGCCAAGCAGATTTTTGTGAAATAATGTGTTTTCCTCTCTACTGTTAGATTACACCTTATCATTTGAGTCTTAACTAATTTTCTTTTCATGTGTAGTCATAAGGTTCTATAGATAAACTTGATCATCTACTGTACAGATGATGGAGATATAACCCTACTCATCAGAGGTTTGTTAGACATGGGGTTGCTTATGCTTAATTTACATGTTGGAAACAATACATCTAAAAGCAAAATATTTGTATTCCATTTAAAAGCTTCATAGTTGGTTTGGTCGGTATTTATTGTATATATCAACCATGGATAGTATTTATTTATTTATTGCAGTTGGTTTACCAGGATAGTCCATTGGGCCATGAAGAACCCTTTTTCAATGGAGTCCTGGGGAGAAAAGCTCCAAAAAAGAATAAATGTACATTAACATTTGACAATAATTTCTAGGTACATTGTAGTAAAAGAACATAAGCAAAATATTAAAGTTTGTTACAATTTGATAGTAACAGCCTTGGTATATGCTATAGAATCAACAAACACAAACATAGAAGAAGATTAATAAGCAAACATGGAAGATGAAAACAGTAGGTTATGGTAATTAAAGGGCAGGTAGTAGAGTAGTTATATAGTAGAGTAGGTTATGAGGGGTGGGTGCATGAGCACTCCCATAGAGATGCTAGGTGTGAGAAAAGAGATTTCTTGAAGGTAGAGTGATTAGTGGTAGTGCGGATGTTAGGTGGAAGAGAGTTCCAGAGGCGAGCGAGGCTGAAGGAAAGAAGGTTTTTGCCTGGGGGATGAGTGGGTTTGTGCACTTCTAGTAGATTCTGATTATTGGACCTTAGGACTCTGTTTGGTAGGTGCATTTTGAGGGCACAAGAAAGGGAGGGACAGTTGGAGGGGTTTAGAATCAGCTTGTGGGCTAGAGTTAGTTGAGTGTAAGTGAGATAGTTGGGAAGTTCTAGCCATTTTAGTTTTTGGAGGGAGATACAGTGGTGGGTGGAAGACCTATCTCTATGTAGGCCTATTTCTATGTAGGAATGTCATAAGTACTACCTATGGCTAATAGTTGTTGCATATATCAGCCACAGATAGTACTTATGACATTCCTGTATAAATGATTTAGTTGTATTTTACTGAAGTACAGTACAGTGCATAAACATAGGTAAACCTTGTCTGTTAATTACAGATTCATTTCTCATCTTTGCTACTACTGCTGCTCCTGAGAATGCCATTCCTGAGACTGCCTATGTCTGATGCTCACAGTTGCCAGCCATTGCATAGGTAAACAAAGGCTGATATGTTTGCATGCTTCAATGTTACTGTTTTTTTTTCTGCTTAGCGCATTGTTTTCATTTTTTTAATTAAGAGTTGCTGCCTCCTAGCCAGTGACATGGCATATTGCACATGCCTCCATCTGCCACAGATGTCCCCAGCTGCAGGTTCCTATTTTGAGCTTTCATCTGTATATGGTGCTGAGAACTGTGGTCCCTGTCCAGGGATACCCAGCTGCAACTACTTTCTGAGTATCATTTTATGTAGGATGACACAGTCAGTATTTTGACAGAGGTGGTGGGGTCATATTGCAGAACACCTCCAGACATGTCTAGATAGCAGAATCATGACTTGAGCAGCCCAAATGCGTGCTGTAAGATATTTATGGACAGTGTATTGGTGTAACCTTCTTCAGTGGTGTCATATGGGTTTCTCTTGGGAGTCATGAGCTATGGTTCTATTGCATATCTTGTATCCCTCACTAGATGTCCTTGTGGAAAGTCACTTCTTGAAAACCTTAGGTACAGGTCACAGATATGCTGTATGTAATCATAGGATCATAAGACGTTACTAGGCTAATGGCCCTATTGCCTTTTTATGACATTCATGCCCCAATTTTCCCAGTTATTAATGCCCACAACTAGAATGGTTTTGGTATATGCCTGTGCTTTAGGTCGTCTAGAAACTGTCCCAGTCAACAAGGGCCACAGGCAACAATACAGGGGTTAGTTTGTGATTTCTCATCCATTGGTCTAAACTGCATTTGAGTAGTCTTAGGGAAGAGCTCTGTTTTACATGAATGAGGAGTATGCTGCAGAGAAGGGGTAATCTCTAAAACACATACCTGTCCCTCCAACATGTTTTGTTTATGTTAAGACAAGGTTTAGATTCTTAGATCAGGTAATTCTAGTGCTGTTTGTTTTGTGAATGTATTACACATCCATCAGGGCTGGTCAGAGAATGCCTTGTAGGTTAGGCAGAAATCACCCCTCAGTAGTCTTTAGGAGACCAAATGCAGGGACAAGGCTTTGAGGTGGTCAACATAGGACATATCATTTACACCCTATATTTTTTTAGTGAGGAACTTCTCTGGCCACTCCAGCTATTGAAAATGCCTGATCAGGTACATGCCAAATGGTATATTGTACTTGATTATTGGTCTAATGAGGGCTGAGTATAGTGAGGCTATGATCTCCTTAGATCTGGATGCCAAGCCTTTATTTATAAGTTGTGCCAAAGTGCACGTAGAAGGATTTTCTCACTTTTGGTGACACATGGTGATCAAAGTTCTAGTTACTATCAACCTGAGTTCCCAAGTCCATTACCAATGGGTTTACTCTTAGGGGAGCATTATCTATGTTGCAATTTGTAGGGGTGGTCGTCTTCCCAAAAAGTATAATTATACATTTTTTGCACTGAGTTTTGGGAGTCATGGTAACTGATAGGATGACCTGCACACATTATAGATGATACCATGTGCATTACATGGGTCTACTTCAAACCATCGAAATGCCACATGATCGAAATCCACTTCATTGAAACAAAAAAGTGAAACTTCACTTATGTGAATGGTAATATCATCGAAAATTATGCTTGGGAAAGAAACTACTTGGCCACCATGGACAAATTATACATAACGAAGTAAATTAAACCCACACCCCCCCTTAACTAAATATACCAACTCCAAGATCACACTATAGTGGGAAAAGGGGCAAATACTTCCATGGTGGCCAAGTAGTTCCTTTCCTAGGCATCATTTTCGATGGTGTAATAGTTTGTGTTAGTGACGCTTCACTTTTTTCATCCTGATTAAGTGGATTTTGATTATCTGGATTTCAACAGTTTAAGTAGACCTGCATTACTTACCATCTGATAGCTGATGGTGTGATAACCTTTTCTGTTTATATACTTCCCTCCCAGTTATTCAGGTGGGGCTTTTATTTCAATATAGGTGCAGTTTGTGGCCCCAGTAACTCAGAAAAATGTGCTATGGTACATAAATTTTGAATTGTGGTAGCTCTCTCTTCTGGAGTGCATGGAAACCAGATATGCTCCATCCACATGTTGCAGCACTGCAGTGGGAGGCTATTGCAATTTGCCTGAGGCAGAGCCTTAGAACCCCCCCCCCCCCATCGAGTCCCCTGTAGATCACTGAAAAGTTTCTGCAGTAGTAGTTACCACTGGTATGGGATCTTTATGATTGCCACAATGTCAGGGGAAGATGGCAGATGCCCACTATTTGTTCTATAGTATCCATTTCAATCCACCCTCTAGCAATATATTATTTCTATTTCATGTAGTCCATGGAAGGTAAATTCTGAATACCTTATATCTTTTAGGCTGAGGTCTGGCAACAGGAACACCTTGGCTGAGAGCCCTTTGCACATACAGATTTATAATGGCTACAGCGACCTCTATCATTTTTCAATGTTTCCCTCTGACTGTGTTCTAGCACAAGCTGGAAATTATAGTTAAAACGGATGGGATGGTTTATGCTGATTTTATCAGCTTTGATTTTATCAGTTTCTGAATCACTCTGTCATGCTTTTTTGCTTCATTAACATGTACCTCGGTTATTTATACACTTATTAGCATATTCAGCTGCTAACCTTTGTTTTGTATTTCCTGAATCACAAACTGCTTGGTCATTGGTGCTTGTCATGCATCCCAGCTTAACATGATGAGCAGGCATTCATGAATCCCAGGTTAGGAATCCTTTTTGAATGTTTTTATGAAAGTTTAGATGGAAGAAGTTAACTGAGTGAGACTTCTTCTGGTACATTCAAGCTGACAAGCAAACAATGCTGTGTAATTGCTTTCACACATCTCTCAAATTCTTTGTTCAAGATCTCTGGACAAAAGCCAAAACTAATGAGGAAGACAAAGGTCCAAATTTAGGAATAATTTTCATGTCTTAATTTAGTTCACTTAAGTTTTAATAGAATAACACAGGTTTTGAATCAACATGCACTTTCTGAACAATAACATATATGAGACTCTTAATGTCTGGCATTACTGACAGACTGTAATCCTCAACTATGTACTGGAAAATCAAAACTGTTTTGAGGTACAGAGTAGAAAGTCAAGGAAAAATCATGGATGTTCTGCAGAGTGAGGGAAAGCTTAGAGCAAACCTCTTAGTGCAAGAAATCTGGACAAAGCCAAAATAATCAAGTGGGGGAGGGGGCAAAGGTCAAAAATATGGACAGATTTTAAATATTGCTCTTATAAACTTAGAAATTGCTGGAATATCAGTTGCCACATTAACATGCATTTTACAAAGAATATGAAGCCTGAAAATCAAATATCTGTAATTATTTAGTGAATTTAGGTCTCATCAATGTGCCAAAACACACAACTTTTATAAGGAACAGACAAAAAATATGAGTCAGAAATCTTGACATTCTGTGAAAATCTGTACAGTTGAGAAGTATGGTTTAGCATTATATACATAGTTCAGAAGTGAGTTATACGGTTGAATGGGTGTGCGCTTCTGGACAGCAATTAACAGGCACTTATGCTATTCCATGTAGCATACCTGTGAACTTCAAAATACTTCATACTGTCTGTTCCCATAAGTCCTTATGGCTTCTCCATAGTAAACTTCACAAGGGTTGTCTAAAAATGCAAAGTACATGACCTATAATCCACAGTTCATACAGTGCAAAAACATCTGTTTATTGTATATCACACTTCAGAGTTTAAAGCTATCTGAATACATTTCTCTGCACTAGTTTGGTGCAACAGTTAAAAAAAATAGTGTTCTTGTATTTGGGAATATTCTGCTTGCTGATATAGTTGTTGCCACAGGTTCAACATTTGAATAATGCATCTTTTTATCTAAATATGAGCACTGTACAAGCCATTTTGTTACAACAATTAATGGCTACCACAGCATAAAAGCAGCTGTAGTTTTGTTCCTTCTTTGATTAAATTTGATCCATCCCAACCTGCCGCTCAGTGTATTGGATCTCTACTGTTCAGTCTCCGTGCCATGATCTTAAGATTTAACCTGTCCCTATCTCCTACTGAAATTCCAAACCTAGTGGTTAGAAAAAAGGAGAAAATCTCATCAGACTATATAACTGTCTTTAGGTAAATGTAAAGCTCTTACACTACTCATCATGCTGCCAGCAATGACTTAAATATATTCTGATCCTGCATGGGCCTCTGCCTTGTTGTTTCCTGTTGCATAAAATGGCACTAATAGTAATGCTGTTTGTATGTATTGTGAATCATTTTGTTGTTTCCCTGATCCTTCTCTCATTTGTCACCTTGATGTGTGTTTTTCTTTTTTCCACTCTTGCATATGTCTCATGGGCTTCCACTACAGTCAGTACAGGATAATAAAGTGAAGACTCTAGGTTTCCTGTTTTTTTTTTCAGTTTTAACTGAATGGCTTGTCTTGCTGACCTTTCTACCCTTTGCTTGGATGTTAATTTGGATATTTTGCAGGTACCTTAATGTTTATGGACATCAGGCTTGATTTTAAGCTCTGTATTTCTAAAGTATAGCCAAACAATACCCTTATACTGTAATGATGAGGTCACTAAAATGAGCAAAACATGCATGTCTACAGCTAGTGATGTTTGGCTTTATTGGTCTAAACTTACCCTTACAGACTTAAAAAGGAAAAAAGAAAAAGGAAAAAGTAATAAGCATTCTGAATCCATGTAGCTGAAACACTGTATGTCCTTAAGGGGTCATTTGTATATATCCCATGGACCTCCACTACAGGAAGATAAAGCTATTACACAGTGAAGACTTTAGCTTGGATGAGTTTTTCTTGCAGTTTGTATTGGATGGTTTGCCTGTATGTCCTTTTTACCTCTTGGTTTGATTCTTTCTCTACTCTTGGATCTGGTAAACTATCAGCTTTCCTGTTCCTCTACAAAAGAAACACAAGGAACATTATTCTTGGGACATTAATGCCTGATAACTTGCTGGCTTTTAAATCTCCATTCACTGTTATAACAGGATGCAAACTAGCAATGCTTTATCACCATAGCCCACTGGTGCAGCAAAACTTGCCCATTTTTAGCGTCTTTATCAGTGACAGTTAAAATTTGTTATCTGATTTTTGGCAGATGCATTGCAGAATGGAGGCTCAGAACAGATTGCTGGCTGTATGTATATGCAACTGCTTGATTATCATATAATTCTAGGAGATTTATAATGGATTTAATGAAAACATTTAAAGTGTTTCCTCTAAAGATGGGCATCTGACCTGAACATCTAAGGGATCTTGTTAAGGCCAGAACGCACAGTTCTTATCTCTGGTTTTCATTGCCAGGTCACTGTGCCTCTGTATGTTAAAACAGATTCTGTATTATAAGGTTTACAAAGTAGCTAATGCTTTTGTGCACTATATCAGGCTTTTCTAATCAGTAATCATCTCAATGAAAAGTGAAGCAGAGCACAAAGATTTTCTTTGGTAATACTTTTAAGTAGAACTCAGAACAAACAAATACACATTGTTGTACCAGTAACTCAGCACGTTTGTTTATTTTACATGTTCATACAGTGGAAATTACATTTTTGGACAAAAAATAATGTATCTCATCAAGTACAAGATATTTTATTGTGTAATCAAAAGGAAATGCATAATTATTGTGTTGTTCATATGATGTGTTTACTGTGATAAAATGAGGTTGCAAAATAAATGAATAAATAAATAAAAACTTTTTTTGTAGAGGTCATGTCTTCTTGCATCATTGTTTAAAGGGGCAAGCCCCCATGAACCTAAATTATAAATAGACAGATTAGATAAACAGACAGATGGATAGATAGACAGACAGATAGATAAACATAAAATGCCAAATTTGAGATTGCACAAACTCAGAGATGATGGTGATAGTGATAAAAATGAAAGATTCAACTTCTTGCTCTTCTCTGACACGTATCACTATTGCAAGATGCCAGAGATCTTCCAGTGATGACATTCTGAGTGTGGATCACTGCCCAAACATAATTAGTAGTTTTGTCTTATTTAATGAAACTGTTATTTCTTGTCATTATAGGTTCAATACTGCGGTGGTGGTGCTGTGGTAGCGTTGTCGCCTCACAGTAAGACGTTGTCCCGTTCGATTCTCAGTTAGAGCGTCTTCTGTGTGGCGACATGCATGAATGGGCGTTCCTTCGTTGAAGGTTGTGCATCAGGCCCGGCAAGTCGGCACGTAAAAATCTACTGCCAATCATTAGCGGACCGGATTTCCGCTGTGGTGACCCCTAACCGGGAAAAGCCGAAAGTCACAACAACAACAGGTTCATAAGTAAGTACTAAGCTAACTGCCCTTGCTGGCCATTTTGTGCTTGAATTAATTTATTCCATTCCATTAAAGATTGGCCTTACCCTTCCCATGGTCAATAATTATATATTACCCCTAATGAATAACTGGGGCATATAGATAATTTGAGGGGATCTATGCATGAGATAAAGCATTAAGAAGCTGTCTCTGTCCATTAGTAGTACAGGGCAGTCCTTGGATAAATTTTCTGTTTTCCACCCATAAATATAAGTTGCGCTTGAATATGGACAGGGATGAACTTTGTTCTATAGGTTCACAGGTGTATACTAAGCTAATGACCACTAGGGCCTTTTTAAGCCAAGCCGTGCATCCCAAATCTTTGACAAATTCTGATGCTCTTGATAAGTGTAAATAGGGGCTTGGGAAATTAAAGATTTACATCCAGGGGCCTGTGAGATGAAATATTTACAGGCTATGTCCATTAGAGACATAGCTGCCAAACCAGGGATGAATTTCCTGTTTCCCATTCAATTGACCAAGTTACACTTGAATTGGGTTAGTGAGGAGCTCTGCTTTACATAATGCAGATCCTGTTCCAGAGAAGGGATAGACTCTGGGATACATACCTAACTTTCCAACAGGTCCATACTCCATAATTCTCTTCTAGTGACCTACCCTCCACTTATTCCCTATTTTTACCACTGCCCTATCAACCCCACATCACACCTTTAATCTGGGCAAAAAATAGATTCACACACCGTACATGCACACACACACACACACACACACACACACACACACACACACACACACACACACACACACACACACACACACACACACACAGATAAATGTCTGATACGCAGAAATCTCTTTTTATGTCATCAGCATTTAATAAAAGAAATCTCTCTTTCTGTCCTTAACATTTGTGTGACACTTGGAATTGAGCAGAAAGCTTATTGCTGGTTATCACACTATACAAAAAACTCAAAAGATAACTGTACATGTGCTGATACTTGCTATTGGTCATACACCAGAGCTTGACAGCAGTGAATTTTGGTATGAGATTCTGACAGAACTGAATACAATGTCAGTGGCTTCTGTTAGTTGTATATGGTTAATGTGTGTAACTAGTAAGATTGTGTAAGAGATGGAAGAAAGGCTTACGAAACAGATATAATGTGTGCAACTGAACTTAGTGGAAACATTTACACTGGTGGAGTGGTTTGATTCCTAGGTGATACAATCCCTTTTAAGGGAGGCCACATACATTCTAACACCCTGCTCAAGTTCTCCCTTCAACTGTGTGGTTTCTAACAATTGCAAAATGACTTCTTTTGTAGCATCAGTAGTTAGTTCACATGTTTAGAGAATGTAGACTGAGGTAGGTAGGTTTTCATATCAAGAAACGTGTAGCTAGTATGAGTGTATAAATAACTTGTAAAAGCAGGACTGGCTTTCCCGACAGATGTGAGGTAGACAACTCAAGATAGTAGCAAAATTTACACAGGCACACGGTTTTGATTCTTAAAGTGTTGAACTCTTTTGAAGGGCTGCACATGCATTCAATACCCTGTAAAAGTTATCCCTTGAACTGTGTGCGTTCTGGCAATTGTGATATAATTTTTTTACTGTATAATCAACAGTTATACACAGGTCTAGAGAACGTAGAGTGAGTTAGGCAGTTGTTGAATATTGGCAGTGTATAACTAACTTGCATGTCTAAGAAAATAGCGAGAGGCAGGACTGGCTTACTCAACATATGTGCTATGTACAGTTCTACTTAGGGGTAACACTTACACAGGTAGAGGGCTTTTATCCCTCATCTGTTGTGCTCCCTTTTATGGAAGGGCATAACAGTGTGCTTTCTGACAAATGACTGGCTTACTCAACATACGTGCTATGTACAGTTCTACTTAGGGGTAACACTTACACAGGTGGAGGGCTTTTATCCCTCATCTGTTGTGGTCCCTTTTATGGAAGGGCATAACAGTGTGCTTTCTGACAAATGTGAAACAACTTCATCAGCGGTGTCAGCAGTTAATGCACAGATATACAAAATGTAAAGTAAGGTAGGCAGGTGTTCAAATCTAGTAAAGTGTACGTAGTATAAGTGTGTTCATAAGCAACTAATAACAAGCAGGACTGTCTTACTTAAGATATATGATGTGTACAATTCAGCTTAATGGTAATATTCACACAGGTGGAGTGCTGTTCACTCAACAGTTATTCTGCCTTTTAAGGGAGGTCATGTTCAGCATGATTTCCTGCTCATGTTATCCCTTCAACTGTGTACTACCTGACAACTGTGACATGACCTCTTCTATGTAGTCAACAATTAGTGGAGGGCTCTATAGTTAGTAAGGTGAGCAGTTGTTAAATCCAGGAGTGTGTGCAGCAATGACTTATTCAACGTACGTAATGTGTGTAATTCAACTTAGTGTTAATATGTTCACAGGTGTGGGATTTTGATCCTCCAGGTGATACAATCCCTTTTAAGGAAACCTATATGCATTCAAACACCCTGCTTGAGGTATTCTTTCAACCGTGTGCTTCTGACAACTGTGGTATAATTCCTTCTGTGATATCAGCAGCTAGCCCACAGGTCTACATACTGTAAATTACAAAGGCAGATGTTCTCAGCCAGCAGTACCTTGTATGAGTGTTTAAAACAACACAGACATACACTGTGGACATGCTAAAATGGCTTACTCCACAGGTGTGATGTATGATATTTTACTGTGTTTTGATGTCTGTCTGATTTTGATCCACTTTGTAAGCATGCTCAGATTAACAATATATGGTTTGCATCTTCCATTCTGTGAGAGGTAGCACAAAGCAGTATAATTATTCAGCGGTGCAAAATATTACTTCTCATTTTTCATCCTCTGGCAAAACCTGCTGATTGTTTGCCTTTGACCACATGGTTCTTTTGACTGTAGCTGTATGAAAGCTACAGTCGATATGTGAAGGACAACAAGAGTGATCTAGGCCTGCATAGAATTTTATGTCAACTCTCACAGTTTCCATAGTTCACTGTATCCCTGATGTAATACTCCAACTGTCTGCTGAGTGTTTCTGACCCAGCAATTACTATTGTCTGTTGCACAATGCTCAGTTCCCTTGTCTGTTTCCAATAATTTTGTCACACACCCTTCAAATGAGTGTTTTTTCAAACTGTAGTAGAATTAGGTAATACATGTCATGTGATCATGACTTAGGTAGGCAAGCTTTCCTATGCAATCTAATACACATATAAGCAGTGTATGACACCATTGTTGGTTGAAAAACACTTACTTACTGCACATATGTGTTCCAATAAAATTCCTGTAAGATATGACCCTTTTATAGGGGTTGTTGTGCTCACTTTTAAATAAACTTCCTCTATATGAATGGTTTATGGCAGAAGTTCCATCACAGTACAGGTTTATTGATGTGTCTCACATCTCCCATGATTTTCACAACTTCCCAGTTTA
The DNA here is from genome assembly GCF_019279795.1 of Protopterus annectens. Taxonomy (NCBI): domain Eukaryota; kingdom Metazoa; phylum Chordata; order Ceratodontiformes; family Protopteridae; genus Protopterus; species Protopterus annectens. The sequence goes on from NC_056732.1 coordinate 461,425,220, forward strand.
TTCATGGTAGTAAGTTATATGCTGTTTCACCTGACATTTGTGGTTATCTAGGATATCCTTGGTGATTGTAGTCACCAATGAGTAACCTTTCCTGTGTCTCACCTCATGCCCTTCCCAACATTTATACGTGCTACTGCCCTAGCCATTATTGTGTCCATTTGCACAATGTATAGGAGCACTATACAGAAGTTTTCCCTGTGTTTGAGCATTTGTCCACTCAATTATATGTGTGTTTGTCCTGGGAGTTTGTCAGATATGTCTGTGTATAATTCATAAACTCTTAAATGCCTATATTGTCCTACAAGTGTATTTCATAATGAACATTTAATGAATGTTAATGCTAATCACAGTGATAGTATTCTTGCATATGTCCATGATTTAACTCACTAGACTGTACACCAGTATCGTCCTTCATTATCCATTTGTTGCTAGGCTTTTCCTGGCTCATGTATTCCTGATTTACTTCTCTGATGTTGTTGATAGTCCACACACCTGATTTAGACTCTCTGGTTTGTCATGCACACTCTTTTGTTTACATTGTCCACATGCATATGGTCATGCACTTCATTACCACAGTGAGGCCAAGAGCCTGTGCTGTGGGCTGGAGGTGAGGCTCCTCATCATGCTATGTGCTTTGGCTTTGTTTAGCAGTGCTGCTCATTGAACTAACACGATTAATCATGTCAACTTCTGCACAACATGTACATGGCTTTACTGAATCCCTGGGACAGTATTTCTGAAGTATATTTTATTCATGATTGCTTGAAGCTTAGAATACATAAGTTCTTTCCCCTAGAAAAAAGTCTGCTATGGCTTTACTGTTTTCACACAGAAAACTGAAGATTAGGAAACATAGTTTCTTTCCCAGAGGAAAAAATGTATACTTATATAGCTGTATTATATTTTCCCTCAGAAATCAAGCACACTGCAGCTTATATGTACTTACATTATTGTTATCTAGACACCTCCTTATACGACCTTATCTGAAACGTCATCCAAGATTTAAAAAAAATAGTGCAATGAATTAAGGAAAACAGCAGGATGAGAGGTGACTAACAGGGCACGGCTAATTCAGGGATGCAGGTAGTGATTTTTGTATTGTGCCATATCTGGTCAGCATTTTATGCTGAAGACTATATTTATTTATGTATTTATTTATCTGACATTTGTTAACGGGGCTAGTCCGCCTGGGCTGCAGAGCCCTTTTTCAGCAGAGACCCAAGGAGAAAAGCCTCCACACATAAATACAAAAACAAATCATCATACAATATTAACATGCAAGTGTATATACATAGCAAAAACAGAATATGTTTGATTACAAGAGTAATATTGAGGGTTTAAACAGCCATGGTACATATTAAGTATATAAAATATAATATAAACAGTTAGATTCTATCTAACAATTGCTATCAGAGGGAAATTCAAGGTTGGCAGAATATCATAAAGATCTTAAATGAGTAGTTGTGGTAAAGTGTTTGAGTTCAGAGGGGAAGTGGAAGAGGACAGGTAGTAGTTTAGGTGGGAGTGGGACAAAGACAGGTCCAAAAATTAGTAAACAAGTCCTTTAGAGGTTTTTTGAAATTAAGGAAGTTGCTGTTTGTTCTTAGAGAAAGGGGAAGTTTGTTCCATGCATTGATGATAGAGTGGCTGTATAAAAGTTTGCCAATATTTTTATTGGGTTTGTAGATGTTTAAGAGGTGTAGGTCTGTGCTGCATAGGTTACGCTTAGGAGAGTAGGGAGTGATGCAGTGAGTGAGGGCAGGACAATGAGATGATTGATTTAAGATAGTGTGTGTGAGGTGGAGTTGGGGAAGAAGGAGTTGGTCATGTAGCTCAAGCTATTGTAGATTTTTTTAAAGCTAAATGGTGAGAATGATAGGGAAGGCTGGCAGCAAATCTGGCTATTTTGTTGTAGGCAGTTTCACGTTTAGCTAATAGATTGGATTGAATATTGGTGAGAATAGGGGCTGCATAAGGTAAGGTTGGGAAAAGGAAAGTGTGCTAGAGAATGTTTGGCATTATTAGTGGGGTATTTTTTTGTGTCTGTATAAGACACCAAGCTTTTGCTGGGTCTTTTTGATGGCTTGCTGAATGTATATGTCAAACTTTAGTTTGTCTTCTATGATTACACCCACACATTTAGTATGTGGTCAAACAGAGCTAAGTGTATTATTAAGAGAAGATACTGTGAAGGTATTTTTGTGCTGCTGTAGTGATTTGGGCAGGAAGAGCAGAAGTTTTGCTTTTTTAAGGATTGAGAAGTAGTTGATTATTGGTCAGCCATTTTTCGACTGAGAGGATGGAATCTTGAGTAAGAGCAAGGAGGTGGGGAAGGTTGTCAGAGCATGAGATAATAGTGGAGTCATCTGCATATTCTATTAATGAGGAGTGTGGACAGGAAGTGTGTAGGTTATTTGTAAAGATATTAAAAAGGAGGGGTCCAAGGACTGATCCTTGGGGACATCTGTTTGGATTGAGTGAAAGGGGAAGGAGGCAGAAACCCATTTGACGGGTTGCAATTTATTGGGAGGTAACTGGAGAACCATAGTATAGTAGAAGAGAAGAGGTTAAGGGAAGAACTTTTTGAGAGCAGTAGGATATGGGAAACAGTGTCAAAAGCTTTAGATATGTCAATGAAGAGGCATGAGGCTAGTTTGTTATTGTCCTGTGCTTTGGCAATATTCTGTGTAAATGAAAAGAGAGCTTTAGAGGTGCTGTGGTATGGACAGAAACCATGTTGGGTGAGATTCAGCAGGTTGTCTTCTATGATGTGTTTGAGAAGCTGGTTATGAATATATTTTCTAGAATTTTGGATAAGGGGGATAATACGGCGATAGGTCTGTAGTTAGTTGATTCAGTTGAATTGCCACCATTGAGGAGGGGTATTACATAGGATTTTTTCCAGATGTCAGGGACTGTGTTTTCTTGAATTGACCTGTTTACTAATATGGAGACTGGATGTGCAACAGAGTTAGCTGCAAGTTTAAGGAACAGAGGAGGTACGTTGTCAGCAGAGGGGTAGCAAGTTTTCAGTTTGGTAAGAAGAGATTTGATGTATGCAGCAGGGACAGGTTTACTGCAAAAGTGGGTGGAATTGATAGAGAGAAGCATATCCGAAAGGGACAGGGAAGTGCTGCCATGTTTAGTTAACTTTTTTATCAAGTCAATGAAGAAGGAATTAAGAAAGAAGGCAGTGTCAGTTGGTGTGCTGTTAGGACACGGGCTGGGGGTAGAAGGGTTGTCTGGATGTAAGAGTTTGTTGACACTATTCCAAAACTTTTTCATGTTTGAGTTGGGGTTATCTAGTATTTTTTGATAGTATTGTTTTTGTCCAGATCAACTTGTTTCTTGGCTACATTCCTAAATTCTCTATAGGTTTTCAGATGTTGATGGGAGTTTGTTTTTTTTCCTGGTTTTCCAGGCACTGTCTTGTTTAAGCATTACTTTATGGGTGGATTGGGTTAACCATGGAGCAAAGCGTGTTTTTGCTCTTATTCTTCTAGTGGGGGCTAAGGAGTTTAGGATATTTAGGAAGGTGTCGTTAAATTTGGAGACAGCCTCATTAAGAGGGAGGGCATAGAGAAAGTACCATTTAATAGAGGAGAGAAGATTATTGCAAGTATCTGGGCAGAAATTAGAGAGGTTACGGCTGTATTTGTATTGGTGAGGTTTTAGTAGATGAGGTGAGTGTTGTAATATGTGCATATGATGCTGTAGAATTGACCGATATTATTATAATGAGCCTAAATGGAAATGGAAATTCAAAAAGTATAAGCAGCATTGTGAAGTGATTCAGAAATGCATACAAATTGTGCAATCAGGCACATCTGCCGGCAGTTGCTAAGATTTCTTTTTTTTTTTTTTTGAGAACAGACACATAGCCCATACCAAAATGCTATCCAAACAGCGTATGTTACAGGCTACTTTAGCAGACAGGATCCATGATGATGCACTCTGTCACTGTCCATATCACAGAGGGATTTGACTATTTCTAACATGCCACAACTACCACAATAAGAACATAGTTAAACACTATGGAGTGGACAGAGACACTGTAGGAGAGCATATAGACATATGCTGTCCTCACATATGATCATGAGAGATACATGGAATACTGATCCTTGTGGATACAAAGGTAGATGTAGCATTAACTATCCTTGCTACAGTGACCTTCTTGCAGCCATCAGGACACAGTGGGAATATGACAGGCATCTGCCTTATGAATATTGCACCAGTTCCCTGATTTTATGCTGCAGCATACGGAGGGGCAAATCTGGTTCCCACAAACTGTAAGGGACAGAAACAACACTATGTATGCATTCTGTAAATTAGCCCATTTCTGAGAGATTTTAGGGATCAACTGCATCCATATCAGCATAAAGGTTCCACCTGGTGCACATAAATACTGGTATATAAACCGGAAGGGATTCCACTACAGCAAATGCCAGGTGATGTGTGTTGCATGTTGTATTATATAGAGAGTGGGTCTGTATACCATCCAGGCAGTTACCACAACTCCCATATCTGGCAGAACTCCATTCTATACCAGTGATTTGTGTGAGGTGTTTTCCCACAGGAACATGTCATTGGTATTAACAAATATGCCCTGGAGATATCATCCCATCACACTGCTGAAAAATCCACATTTTTTATTTATTTATTATTTGTTAACCGGGAAAATCCGACTTGGAACAAAGCCAATTTTCAGAGGAGGCCCGTGGAGAAATGCTCCAGATGCATGACTTTGTAACATGGGAGGAAACTGGAGACCCCAGAGGAAACCCACACAAATGCAGGGGGGACATGCAGACTCTGCACAGAAGGCACCCCAGCCGAGAATCAAACTGGAGAGCGTCTTGTTGTGAGACGGCAATGTTACTGCTGCACCACTACATCGTCCACATAGTATGGCTGAACTGCAATACATTATTCCACTCTCACATAGTCAAACATCATTGAGCCTGAGCCTGCTTCCACAGCCTACATCCTTCTGTTGATGTTCTGCAGTATAATCCAGAAACTTGCAACAAGATATTTGCTGTACGTGTAATTCTATCTAGCATGTTGGTATGCAGACAGCTTAAGCAGGAGACTGTCACCAAATGAACAGACAGCTCAGAGCCAGTGGTAGATGAGGCTAAAGCTGAGGAGGTGTTAGAAAAAATGGCTGCAGTTGAAGACCACATGAGGCAGAGGCAGACTCAATATGCTATGGTGCTTGTAAAGAGGTGACATTTGGTCTACAACTATAGGTCACAACAGACACAACAAAGATTAAAACTGATGCATGCAATAGTACATGTAGGCAATGCTGTATAGTGCATTTACTCTCCACACTATGCTTCAGACATCAGCTACCCAAATAACACAGCAAAGAGGGAAGGATGCAGGTGTCATAATATTCAAAGGTAAAGTGCAGCACAATAATGGCAATAAGCAAAGAGCAGAACAGTGGGAGAGGAAGTACGAATGTGGAAAAAGAGTTACATGCTTGGTGATTGGAGAGAGCTGGGTATGCAGTACAGGTAAATGCTGGTACTTCCTGAGGGGGAGGCAGGTGTCCAGATGTACTGGAACTTGCTCAGTATGGGTTGCAGAGGACAGAGCTCCTGCAGAAGTTGTTGTACTGTGAGTATGTGGTTGTAACAGATCCTGTGGGATACTGGGTGGAGATAACACAAACTGCCTGTAGCTGATGCATGAATCTGCAGTAGTGTTCTGCTACATTGTGCTGCCATGCTCCTCACTGATGTCTGTGACTTGGTTCCCAAAACAGGCTCTAGTGTGAGTCAGCGACCATTTTCCTCCTATATCTTCCCATAAATCAACCATGGCTTTTGAAGTTTGGAAGGGCTCCTGTGTATTACAGGAAGGAAACTAAAATATTTTTATACTTCCTGCATTAGCACTACTGGGGGCACCTGCTTGGCAACTCCCATGAAGGCAGATGCACTGCAATACCTTGCAGGGGCAGGGAGTAATACCAAAGGCATAACTTGCACTGGTCAGTTGTGCCAGTAGCATTATAGCAAATTGAAGAGGTGCCACTGTGACTGGCTCAGCCAATAGGATGTAGAGGTTGGGAGAAGGAGCCAGAGTTCTACAGTAAGTGTAACTACTGATTTCTTATATATAGCCAAGCATGCTTGTAGAGGTACGTGTAGTTATTGGCATTTTTGGACAGCTTCCTTTTATTTTTTTATGTTTTCAGCACCTTTATGAATAGAGATAAATATGCTAATATACAAGAGGAGGCAACCACAGCTGTCCAGGCATCAGTGTATGTATGTGGAATTAATATTACAGCTGTATATCTCTTTATCGCCTGTTTCACTGTCCATGTCTGCAGTGATGCTAATTAATTACACCACTGCATATAGCTTTGCTTTGTGCTTCACATAACTTGAAGCTGCAGACTGAACTGTTCTACTGTCCATTATACCACAGGATATTTCCAACAAGTGATAGTGATGCAGATTGGACTAACAGACAGTGGGAATGCTGCAACAATCATGGGTGTCAGCATTTGCTTTGGACCAGTTTGACTGTCAGCATTTAGACACACATCCAAAGCTGTTTATCCTACCATTAATTCAGAATGCTTGTCAGCCTGCCATGCTTTAGTCTTACATTGACCATTCCACTGGGCCATTCTATGTCAGTTGCACCTGGCATACCATGTGCATGCATCTAATAAGTTGAAGGAAGATGCTTCATAGTGGTTGTTATATGTTATAGTATATTATACCATGATCCCCCCAAAACCTTTTTCCATTAGTATAACTCGTTTTTTTAAAACACTGTCTCGCTATGTTAAATGGGTTTAACATAGCGAGACAGCTTTAAAATAAGCAACGAAGATCTCCGTTGCTTATTTTAAAGCTGTCTCGCTATGTTAAACCCATTTAACATAGCAAGACAGTGTTTTAAAAAAAGCAACGGAGAAAGCAAGATCTCCGTTGCTTTTTTTTTAGTGTCTCGCTATGTTAAATGAGTTTAACATAGCGAGACAGTTTTAAAATAAGCAACGGAGATTACAGGACTTACATGCAGTGAATACTGCAGTATAGGTTCATAGGAGATTGCTAGATAAATGGCTTAAAAGCCCTTATAAGCCTAGCCTATATAACCTGGTTTTACCCAATATAGGACCCCCAGGGGCAAGAGGATGGCATGGATTTGGGCCTATGCCTTGGGTGTCTTACAGATTGCTCCTGCCCATAAGGGACATAGGTGCTTCCCCATGTGTGAATTTGTGACTCCCCATCCATTGATCCGAACTGTGTTTGAAGAGGGACAGGGAAGGGATCTACTTAATGTAAATAGCCTGTTTCAAAGAAGAGGCAATCTCTGAGACACAACTCTGTCTCACCAGCATATTTTGTTTGAGTCACTAAGTTTAGATCTCCAGATCAGGTAAGCCTTGCGCTGTTTGACTTGTGGATGTATAGCATCTCCATAAGGGCTGGATTTGTGAGTGCCTTGTACATCAGGCATAGGTCACCCTTTAATAGTTGGTAGGAAACAGAATAAAGAGACAGGGCTTTTAGTCTATCCACACAAGATATGTTGTTTACACTCTGTATTTTATTTGTGAGGAGCCTCAGAGGTCTCTCTAGCTGCTGTAAGTGCCTAGTCAAGTACATGCCAAATGGTGCATTGTACTTTATTATTGCTCTAATGAGGGTTGAGTACAGTGTGATGATAATTTCCTTGGATCTGGATGCCATACCTTTACTTATAAGTTGTACCACATAAAAGGACTTCCTTACCACTGTGGACACATGGCAGTCAAAGTTCAAGCTACTGTCTATCTGTGTACCTAGATCTCTCACCTGAGTCTACTCTTAGGGGTGTGCTATTGATGTTATAATGTGTAGGAGTATTTAACTTCCTAAAGGGTATGATAATACATGTTTTTCCCATTTAGTTTTAGGCTCTGGTTCTGGCACTAATCATTTGTCTAATCTAGACCCTCCTGAAGTAAATCTACATCGTTCTCTGCAACAATGCTGAGTTCTCTCCCTTCAGATGTCACCACCTTTTCAGAGATAGATATTTCTGCCTTATTTTCTATCCCTATACACCCAGATAGTCAAATTTCTCACCCTTTTCTCTAGAGAAATGAAGACGTAATTAGATAAGATAACATTTCCTTGTGGATCTACTTGGATTTGATATGTAGAAGATTTGCTGTTAGTTTCAAGAACTGTTCATGATTGTAAACAAGATACTATTTTTCTTTTGACACAGTTATCAGAATTAGGATTTAAGGTTAATAAGTTGCAGGTTCAATACTTGGGGTTATCTTATTTCAAAGAGTGCTAGGCAGATTCTGCCTTCACGAATTGGTATGATCCAAACTGCATCACACCCTACTACTTTGAAACTGCTGTGATCTTTTCTGGGTTTAACAGGTTACTGTTGACAATGGATTTCTAGCTATGTATAAGTGGTAAGATCTTTGTCAGAACTGTTAAAGAAACATACCACTAAGCCTTTACACTGGCAGGATTGTAATGAACAAACATTTGTACAACTGAAATTTATCCTTTTAAATCCTCCTGCACTTACGTTACCAAATTATTCTAAGCAATTTTTTGTAGTGAAAGAAATAAAGAAGCTTTAGGATTGCTAGCACAATATGGAAATTATAGTTTTAGACCTATTGCTGATTTTGGTACAGTTCTTGATCCTGTAACTGCAGCCTGCCCCCACTCAGTGGCCACAATGGTATGTATTACAAACATGGTGGCTGCACTAATTCCTGGGCGTGAGACTTATGTGGCAGTTCCACATTCTGCAGATGCTCTGTTACTGAAGACAAAATGCAATAATTATCTGCAGCATGATTGTCTAAATATGAGTTGCCTTTACTTAATAACCCTTCTTTACAGATTGTTTGATGCCACCACTTAAACCTGCTTCTTTAATCCCTGCAGTGGACAAAGAAGAACCCCACAACTTTGTAGTTGTTACTAACAATGTGCATCCTTCTAGATTAGATTTGAAAGATGCTGCTATGAAGGATCCAAATCTCATCCTTTTCGGTTAGCACACAAGTCAATATTTTATGAAATGGGCAATTAATTGGAAATACATCTGCTCACATAGCTGTATTAGATGCCATAACTGAAGCATGTAAAATTGGCAAACATCAGCCAGCAACCATCTTTAATGACTCCTGCTATGGTTATGGTGTTGTACATGATTTTGGTAAAGTTTGGAAACAAAGGGGTTATTTAACATCAGCTGGGATAGTTATTAAAAATGCTGTTTTTTTAATGAACCATTAGATGCTTTATTATTACCAATGGTGATAGCTGTAGTGAAATGTGTCCTCCATATATCTGATAATCCTTTTGTAACCAAGGATAACACTTTTGCAGATATGGCGACAAGAAAGGATGCATTGTCTTATTCTGTTAAAGCTGTATTTTTGCAGCAATTAAATGAAAATAGCAAATTTTCTTTATAGGAGTTACTGCCTTTTCAAGACCAAACAGAATATTCTCAGAAAGGAAGGTGGATAAGAGATGGATGTAGTTGCCTTCCATGCCTTTTGTGGTGCCATCCAGATGGTTGTCTAGTAGCCCTATTGAATTTTCTAAATGAACTGGATAAAACCTATCACTTCTGTTTTCATTTAGGTAAACAAGTATTTACAAAACTAATTTCCACTGATTGGTATGCACCTTATGTCGCAGAAGTTGCTCAGCATTTTGTAAATACTTGTGTAATTTGCTTAGAACATGATGGGTCTAAATCACTACCTGTACCTGTTTAATCATCAAAAAAGCTTTGGGGATGTTTCTGTTCCCTTCAGTGGGGCTTTGAGCTTGCTGAAGTATAGAAATTTAGATATAGACCTGAGACAGTCAATCCACTTTCTGGATAGGGAGAAGCATGCTTGTGTGTGAAGAATGATGCACATGCAGAATGAAAGAAGTGATTAACTGAACTAATACCCAGATTTGGTGCTCCATGAAGTATCCAGTCTGACCTGGGATCTCATTTTACTAGTCAAGTGATACAACAGCTTTGTAGAGCTTTGAATGTTAAATTACAATTTCATTGTCCGTATACACTTCAGGCTTCTGGGATAGTAGAGACAGCTAATCAAACTATTAAGGTTAGACTAGCTAAACTGTGTCGAGAAACTGCTTTTAAAGGACTAGAGGCATCGCCTTAATTTTATTTGGCATTAGAAGTGCAGTTAGTGGCCTTAGAAAATTGTCCCCTCATGAAACCCTCATGGGCAGACCTATGAAAATGACTGACACCTCCCTCCCTAACAATTTAGGATTGGAAGATATTGATGAGACTTTTAATTCCTATTGTAAAGCCTTGTTCTTTGTTTTCTCTTTTGTAGACATGTCATAGTGTCATTCTGCATGCAGCTGAATGACTCACAGTGCAGGATTACAATGACCTGAATCCAGGGGACTATGCATATATCAAAGTCCATTCTCAAAGAAATTCACTTAGCCTCAGATGGAAAGCAGCATACTTGGTTTTGCTCACATCTGCCGCTGACATTCATTGTGAGCAACTCCCCACCTGGATCCATATTTTGCATGTCAAAAATACCTTCACTTATGGTGAGTATAATCAAAATGCTACTGATGTCAGACCACATGAACCAGTAAAATCTATCACCAGCAGAACCAAGCAACAAACCAGAAACATCATTGTATCTGGAAGAGATAGCATGTGACATTTTACCATCCAAATCAAATCTGGAACCACTTTGGAATTGTTTGCCATCCAACCAGATTCCACATCTACCATTCATCTCGCATCCGAAACTAAATGTAGTGAAATTACCCTTGTTGCCTGACTAAGACATTAAATACGTGACTCTGTTTCCTCATCCAGGCATGATTCAACTGCCAGCTATTCTACTTCAAGTCTGACAACATTTTTTCTTGCCTCCAGTTCCAACATTAGCAACTCTTCCTGCCTCTCAGTTATTGATTTGGAGATTGCCTTATCCAGACAATGTTCTCTTTTGAAATCATCCATGATTAAGGCCCTTGGATGACAACTTTTTGGTGATTGATTTCATTTGCACAATAAACAGCCCACCTAACATCCTTGCTTACATTTTTTTAACAACCCTCTCCAGCCTCTATATGCTTGTTTTTCTTAGGGACTAATCATCATTACACTTACTGTGCTTCTCATCATCATTTTGTTTACTTGCTTTTGCCACCTCAAACCATGAGTGTGCTATCCTCTGCAACCATTGTAACTATAAATACTGAGATATTTCTTAACAGACATACACACTTTTCTAAAAAAAAAGGGTAGGTGTTTGGTTAGAAGTGAACTGAGAACATCTGAATGGATCCTCAATTTAATACCTTTTCTGCTGCCTTGCATACTTATACACAGACATTCATTGTTAGCAAATGCTGGGTTTGTGCATATATTTCTACTGCACATGATGGGGGTATTACATTAATTCCTATACTAGAGACTGATTCTGAGCTTCATACTACATTTTACCTTATTTTTCTTGCTAAAAACTTGGAAGAATAAAAATGTTTCTACCCCTTTACTGTAATGCCATTCCAACTAGCAATGACTGCTAAAATATATGTCTGCTATTATTAAAATGGAACACTTTTTTATCAGAATTAGTACTTGTAGTTTTACTTGGGACATTTATGATGAGGCTGGAGCATTATGTGAATATTATTACATTTGCAGAAATCAAGCTTATCCCTGGTTATCTTCACAATGGTCTGGTTACTGTTATATTGGGTGTCTTGTTCCATCAATTTGACATACATCTAATTTACTGGAAGGAAAGATTCACAATGCTCATCACAGGAGAGAGACTAAAGAATTCCTAATCCAAATGGTAAAATGTATGCCACCTGGGTATGTCATAATACTGTACAACAAACTGCTTTTAAAGAACTTGCTCATGTGGATCTTAGTGATGGGGTCATTTCTGGAGCAGGTATTGTACCTGCTTATGGGGTAGTGCACTCAGTCTGGGAACTTAGGAAATTATCTAAGCTTCTGGAAATATGAATTCCTCTGTTAAGTCTATGAATTTGATAACCCAAGAATTGACTGCAACATGCAGTGTGGTGCTACATATGTTCATAGGTAGGTACTAGGCTATTGGCCCTAGGGCCTATACAAGCCTAGCCAAAAAGGTACCCTAGCTTTCGTCACCCAAGAAAATTATTTTCCTGTGCCCCTGTCAAGCAGAACCACAGAAGTGATCCCCGGGGTGAATTTCCCATTACCCATATAGGTTCATAGGTAGGTTTAACGCCATGACACTTGATTTCACCATGTCATCCAAAGGGGGTACATGCACACTCATTCAAATGGAGTGCCTAAGCTTCTGGAAATATTAAGTAATTCCTCTGTTAAGTCTATGAATTTAATAACCCAAGAATTGACTGCAACATGCAGTGTGGTGCTACAAAACCCCATGGCACTTGATTTCACCATCACATCCAAAGGGGGTACATGCACACTCATTTAAATGAAGTGCTGCTATTTTATTCCCAATGATACTGGTGCCATCCATAGTCACCAAGAAATAATTCAAAAAGTAGCTGAATGTTCACATGTCAAAGAAGTTAATAGTTCCCAATGGCCATAGTTAACTAACCTTCTTGTTGGATGAGGAAGAGGGATTTTAAAGATTTTATGCTTATAGCCATTATAATATAGAGGATTATAATTGGGTTGCCAGTCATAACCTGCTTATTTTGTTTTTGAGACAAGAATGCCAAGAAATTTGCCCTGAGAGCAAATTTATAGAAGTGAATCTTGGTATCCATGTTGAGAGCATATAATAAGGGGTTATGCTCAGTGAGATCATAATTGTTCGTAGTTCTTGGAGCTTTATCTGCTCCATGTACTACTAATTAAAGGGGAACACATCACTAGGGGGTTTTCTGGCTTTCACAGCCAGAAAAACACTTAGTGAGTGCTGTTAGAGAAGTAGTGTAATGCAATTCATTACATTTATACTTACATCTATAACTCTTAACTATATAGATTTTTGCAGGCCAGCCAGATTATTTCTTCATATTTTTAGTCTATTATTCATATAATGTATGCTTTTTGGACTAACCACTAAGGCTTGAAGTCACTAAATAATGGAATACACTTGAGTTTTAGAAGTCACATTCTTCAAATTATGCAGGCAAACACACATCCTGTTATTCTAGTAACTCTCTTTCATTTATTTATTTTTTTGCAAGAAGTTAGAGACATATTAAGAGTATGAACAATAGGCAGAAACAAATGTTTTGTTATACTGCTGTCAATTGCTAGTCATTACAGGCAGATTGTATTGCCTAGTGTGGGACTTGACCTTAAGAACATAAGCAGAGGGTGCTTAACATTTGTTAATGTCAGGTCATGCACCATTCTGGCACATAACTGGTTTATCTTTTTCTGAATATTAGAGTACAATCAGAATAGTCTATGCACTAGAATTATGTTAGGCCCTCATATCTTTATGACTAAAGCATTTATTTTAAAATTATTAAAATTCAGAAAGGGCATTAATCTGCATTTTGATTGAAACTGTGCCTTGAACAATATTAATAAAAATCATAATATAATAGAAGATGAAAATAAAGTGATGCACAATTTTTGTAACACATATGATAATCTATATAAAGGATTTGAGGAATGTAAAAATGTGCATTGAACTGAATACATAACTGATTATTATTTACAGTATACAGGTTGCATTTTTGTTTCATCAAGACATAGGCATGTTTTTAATGCAAATAAGAATATTATTTTAGAAGCAACCATGTGAATATTGTGCATGTCAGGGACAGAAATAAAGAGCATGTGAAAAATGTCTGACAACAATGAAAAAGGGTCCATCCATCTGAAAACTCATAGCCATTGCTCAGTCATTAAAAAAACATGACTTTACATCAGATGGGGAAATATGAAGGGTGATATGTACATAAAAGTAAAAAATGTTTTATTTTCATTTATAATAGGCTTTCATAGCAGAATTAAATCTTGAGGGTCCTTCAGTATGTATCTGTTAGTTTTCTTCTTGTCTAATATTTGCCATTGCTGACAGAGTTAAAAAGTATTAAAATGTATATGAGGATGATTTAGAAATGCTTATGAAACAAAAGTGCACAAATCAGCAGTATGGAAGTAGCTTTGTGTAATCATGAAGGAAATAACTGAATGTGAGTCTCAAACTGAATTCTTTTTAGAACAAAATGTCATAGAAAAAGTTTATGATTTAGAAAATAGACATATATTAAATGACATTACAATTTATACTATACTTGAAAAGTATGAGGGAGAAAATATAATAAACTTATTAACAACCTGGCTACATAAAACATTAAATCTATCTGTAACTTTATCATTTGGAATTGAAGGGGTACACACATACCTAAAAGTACCTTTGAAGAAGAAAAACTCACCACTATATTCAATAATAGTTAAGTTCATGTCTAGCTTAGAAAAAAAATAAATATTAAAAGCAACATGGTCCAACCCACCTATTAAAATAGGTGAATATGTAGTTAGATTTGAAAATTATTATTCTGGTAAATTAATGAATAAAAGAAAATCCTGTCTAGCACTGATCAAGGAACTTAAAAAGCATACCACTAAAGCCATTTTGGTGTTTCCTGTAAAGATCAAATTATTTCTTTATGAATAAACCAAACTATTTAGCATACTGGAAGAATCATCGTTTGATAACAGCAATAAAATCCTTAATAACATTGAAGAAATGGAGTGGAACAGTATATACCTCAAGAGACAGAGTGATCTGAATTCCTGCAAAAGTGCATCTAAAATGAAAATACTTAAAAACAAGTGACTTTTATTCTCTGATTGCAGGACTTTTATTTTCTGAAACAATAGATTTCTCCTTTAAGTAAAAGGTTTGCATGGGACTTTAAGCTTCAAAATATATGTAAGTGCATATTTATATTTTAAGCTAACACATTTTTATAGTGAGGAATATAAATGGTAAGTTTTACAGTTTTACTACATTTATAGTTAGAGATTTAAAGTATTTCATTTAACTAAACTTATAAACGTATTTCTAAATATTAAACACTTCTTGTAAGAGAATGTCATTAAATTATAAGCTAAAGAATTGGTGACTTTAAGAGTATATAAGTTAATAATTTTATTTTATTTGTTTAACTTTGCTTACTATATGTATCGCTGGGTTAACTGAATGTGAGATCTAAGTAATATTCTTATTGGAAGTGTTAAAAGTGCTGGTGATTTGGTTTTCTTTGTTCCTGTGTAACACATTCATTTCTCAGGTTATTTATGCAGAAAGTAATTGGTGTCATAGTACTGACTACTTCCTGCCTTGAGCTGTTCTGAAGTAAATCTAGGTCAAAGTTCATCACTGATGTCTGTGAAAACAGAAATTAAGTTTTTTTTCTTTTACCTTTTTCAAGTATATATGTGAGAAATCTACTCAAAATAACATATTTTTTTGTTTTCCTAGAATGAAGAATTGGTAAAACAAAAGCTATTGTAGTGTTTCATATTGAGCTGTTGCTAACATAATTTGCTTACATTTTGCTGAATGCTAATAGATTATGTTGTAGTGTTATCAATTATCACTGTACATATTAATGGAAAGAAGTAAGGTTAGTTGTCTGTTACTGATTAAAACAGCTTACAAGAACTAAGAAGAATGAGAAACTTGCAGGGGAAATTAGCAGTTGTTCTGTAGCATGAGTTGCCATTTTCACATCCTGTAATCAAATTCTGATGTCAGGATATGAAGCTTAGATCAGTGCAGCAGTTCATACTGGCTAAAAACACATTCAAATTAAACAAGCAGGAAATGTGTTGTATGTAGTTAAGATTGCTTGTAATGCTAGAATTAATAAGAAGAGCAAACATCTTATGAATAATATGCAAATGTGCAAGGAATGAAATATTCAATATGTAAGATTAATAAAAGAGCAGTATCATTAAGTTAAGAAATATATACACATACTAAAATCTTTAACAGAGAGCTGATGATTAAATAGCTCTTTGATGAGAGATTTTAGAAATGCAAGATATATAGAATAAGATACTATATTAGTGGGAAAATAAAACAGAAAACACAGTGCTTTTAAGAAAGATGGCTGTTGTATATATCTGCATATGGCAGAAATGTGAATGTACAAGATCTCATACAATTTGCATAGAAAATCATATAAAATATTTGAAAGTAGTGTGAAAGCTAAAATTTGAAGCATGGTCATGTGAAGGTTGAAGCCTTTTACATGTGTTATTAGATTAACTAAGACTAACTGAAATAACTCATTTCATAAGTCAAAGCTGACATTTGAGTATATTATTGCTGAAATACACCAAAACCACCAGTTCAAGGAAACACCAAAAGATAAAGAAACAAAAACCTTGTACAGCCAAAGTCAACAAATGTTACAATATCTACATTTGTACATTCCAATAGATCTGTTAGAACAGCTATTAGCACCAATTATCTTACTATCATTTTTTTGTAAAATAATCTTAAGACTTTTCTTGAACAAAGAGAAGCTTTATGGCAAATTAGATTAAAACCAGATAAAGTCCCAGCACTTAATGATATGGTGTGACTATTTAAACTGACTAAAATTTTAAGATTTTGTATTCTGATGAAGTCTTTTAGATGAAAGTGGCTAATAAACTGAGTGTATGCTAAACAGTGGTGTTATTTTATCTTGCTGACTTTGGCTGTACGAGGATTTTGTTTCTTTATTCTTTGTCTTATTGCTGACTCACTACATCCATTTTGATAGAAAGTAAAATAGATTCTTCAATATGTTTGAATCCAGGAAGGGAGAATGGGATTGGAACTGAGCACATTGTAAATTTTGAATACAGTATAAACTGCAAACATTTATTGACTTCATAGAACTAGCAAGACATTCTCTTCAACCTCAGCAAATGCCATTGTTATCTTCAGCTTGCTACATCATCAACTCATTTCTATTCATTCAGGATCCTATATCACACAACCAGTCTTAACCAGTACATGAACAGTTTTGCTAACATCACTGAGCTATATACATTATTTTGTGACACTACTCACCCTCCACCTCTATATTTCTATTATAATTCACAGCCATTTATATAATTTTCTCCGAACCTGCTTTACTCCTCACCTCTTAACTACAATATTAACACTTTCTGCCCTACCTAGTTTCTTCCCTTGTTTACATTATTTTGAATTTCTATGCACTAATCACATTTTCTATGTCTGTCTGACAAACCCATCAATGCACCTCTTTAGATGCAAATGCTCAGTTTTCAACACTGACTAATGCATAACTATTTTTATTCTGTAATAGTTACCTATACTTTCATATGAAATTAATCTAATTAGCAAATGTATGTGTAAGTATTAATGTACATTATTTAATGTTTGCCCATGTATATTACTAAATTTCTGTTCAAAAATGTTTATACTATGTAGAAGACTTTTTTCCTCAGGCCTCCACTGAAAAGGGATTTTTGACTAATCCCCAACTTGACAAACCCAGAAAACAGAAGCAAAATAAATAAATAAATATTAGGTGTGTGTGTGTGTGTGTGTGTGTGTGTGTGTGTGTGTGTGTGTGTGTGTGTGTGAGTGTGTGTGTGTGTGTATGTGTGTGTGTCTGCGCAGATGGTGAGTGGATGGGCTGTCTTGTATAGTGGCAGTGTTATGAGAAGGACTTTTTTTTACAATTAAGATCCTTATTAGGGTTGGTGCAAAGTTAGGCTTAGTACATTTTACTAAGGTGGAGCAGGGAGGTAAACCAACATTTTTCTTTGTTTTAGCCATGGAGAGCAACCCATGAATTGATTTTTTTATGCTGATTCTGCGTTTATCTCCAGTTGATGCTGTCAGATAGTGATGGATACTTTGTCCTGCGGAGGAGTTGATTTTCAAAATGCTTGGGTATTAATTACTCTTGATAATCAAAATCTAATGCTGGTAGGTCTACCAAAGAGGAACAATAATAATTTTACCACAGTGATCAATGGCAAATAATTATGGGAATTTGTTGGTGAGAAGGAACAAGAATTGGAGACTACAAAGCATACTTCTACAGGAAGCACAGACCAACACCTGCTGTGGTAAGGTTCCACAGAACAGTGTCATGTGGAGAAAATATGTGGATAAAATTATTGCTGTTTAGCTAATGTTGTTGCTGCCATGAGGGCTGGCCAGCATCTGACTGCTGAGATAGGATGGGGGACTACAGGATGATTTGCTATTCATCTTTTCAGTCTATTTCAAAAATACTTTATTAAGAACACCATGAATTATCTTTGATGGTGGCATGGGACACAGGACATATGTGGTGGGGAGACTTCTTAAATGTGTCTGTCTTTTCTAAGAAGGCTGCAATGGCAATTATTTGGATTCAGGACTATTGCCTACACAACATGGTGGGTTTATTAATGGAATAAACCCGCCCAACATAAATGTTTCTTGTAAAGTAGCACTGGGGAGAACAGTCTGGTCAAGTATATTTTTCATATCACACAGTAGGCAAATGGAGACTGAGGATGAACAGTTTCAGCAGCTAATAGCCTTAACCCTGTTTCCTAGACTTCTTCTTCTTCTTCTTTTGGCTGTTCCCATTGGGGTTCACCACAGCAGATCAACTGTTTCCATTTCTTAATGTCCTCTGCATCTTGCTCTGTCACACCAACCACCTGCATGTCCTCTCTCACCACATCCGTAAACCTTATCTTAGGCCTTCCTCTTTTCCTATTACCTGGCAGCTTCATCTTTAGCATCTTTTTCCCAATATACTCTGCATCCCTCCTCAGTGCATGTCCAAACCAATGTAATCTTGCCTCTCTGGCTTTGTCTCCAAACCTTCCAACCTGGGCTGACCCTCTAATATACTTATTCCTAATCCTGTACATCCTCGTCACACCCAGTGCAAATCTTAACATCTTCAACTCTACCACGTCAAGCTCTGACTCCTGCCTTTTTGTCAATGCCACTGTCTCCAATCCATATAACATAGCTGGTCTCACTACCCTCTTGTAGACCTTTCCTTTCACTCTTACTGGTACTCGTCTGTCACAAATCACTCCTGACACTCTTCTCCACCCACTCCATCCTGCCTGTACTCTCTTCTTCACCTGTCTTCCACAACCACCATTACTTTGAACTGTTGATCCCAAGTACTTAAACTCATCCACCTTCACCACCTCTACTCCCTGCATCCTCACCATTCCTCTATCCTCCCTCTCATTCACACACATATATTCTGTCTTAGTCCTGCTGACCTTCATTTCTCTTCTCTCTAGAGCATATCTCCACCTCTCCAGGGTTTCCTCCACCTGTTCCCTACTCTCACTACAGATCACAATGTCATCTGTAAACATCATAGTCCACGGGGACTCCTGTCTGATCTCGTCTGTCAACCTGTCCATCACCATTACAAACATCACCATTGCAAATTAGCAATAAAACAGATATAGGCCTGAACCTTGCAGCAAAGTAAATTATGCAGATATTATTAATCAGGTGCAACAACAATGCTGTTCTCAAAA
Organism: Protopterus annectens; assembly: GCF_019279795.1. Taxonomy (NCBI): domain Eukaryota; kingdom Metazoa; phylum Chordata; order Ceratodontiformes; family Protopteridae; genus Protopterus; species Protopterus annectens. The sequence continues at coordinate 461,444,771 of NC_056732.1, forward strand.
ATGATTTGTTAACCAGATTCATGATTCTGCACATTTTTCTGGAAACATTTGATGTTTCCAGAAATACATCATGTTGCAAAGTTAGGCTTCCTTTTATATGCAGCATGCTACTATCACTGAGCTTCAATGTTGTCCTATTCATTAATCTGGAAGTTACTAAACAAATAAGACTCTTCCGGCATATTTCTCTACTCTGAGGGTATGTCTGTACCTCTACTCAGGATAAGTGCTTGCACTTAGTCATTCAGCATGCAGTAGATGGTTACAAGACTGAGGTGTAATCAATGCAGTGCTTCTTGAATCACAGACATAGTCACTGTAACAAAATGACAGCCAGGCAAATTACATTTTCCATTAGTTTTGACCATCAGTATTACTTAATAAAGAATACATTTCAAAATCTAGTTAACAGAGCACTAGGTACCCTTAAACCTTAACTAAGAGTATGTCTAGGTTTCTTTTTCAAATGAATTGTTGTCACTTACAATATTTTGATATATTTTATAATGGACAAATAAAAGCAGCTCATATCAAGAATGATACAGGACTATTAGTTCATTGCATATTGTAGATCAGAGTGTGTGATATACCTTTAAGAAGCATTCCAGTCAGTGGGCACATGCATATACATTCTGAGCACATGCAAGCAAGAGTACATTAAGATATTGCATCATGGCCACCCAGGAAATGACTTTACTAAAAGAAGGGTGAGAGAACTAGTAGTTTGACCTTCTATGTCAAAAGATATTAAGAAAGTACTTTCATCTTGTTCAGTATGTAATAGTACAAAGCCGAATCAACAGAAAGAACCACTTCAGTTAATCCAGATTCCTGAACTACCTTGGTCAACAGTAGCCATAGATATCTTCAAGTGGAATGGTCGACATTAATTGGTGTTAGTAGACTCTTATTCAAATTGGCTGACCTACTTCTTAACCTAACATCCAGTACTGTCATTACTAAGATGAAGTGACATTTTTCTGTCTATTGTAGTCTGCACAGAGTTATTTCTGACAATGGTGCACAGTTTAAAAGTCAGCAGTTCAGACAATTTGTTGAAATGTGGGACTTTGTCCATATTACGAGTAGTCCTGATTACCTGCAGTCAAACGGCTTGGCTGAACATGCAGTTCAAAGTGCAAAACAGCTGATAGAGAAATGCAGACATGGCAATACCCATGTTTTTCTAAACTTGCTAAATCACAGAAACATTGCTCGTGATAATCATCATGGTTCACCTGCATGGAGACTTATGTTAAGACAAACCAGTTCTACATTACCAATTAGCAGCAATTTATTGATTCCATGTGTTAAAAACAACAAAACTGTGAAAGCCCAACTATTGAAAAAGCATTTGTCCCAGAAGTCCTACTATGACAAGTCCAGCAAACTACTCAGTTCATTAAAAGAAGGGGAGATAGTGAGGATGTAGACATCAAAAGGTTTTAAGCACATCGGATTTGTGAAAGGTTTGAGTCAGGAACTAAGATCGTATATCGTGGAATCACAAGGAATGGAATTTAGGCAGAATTGGAAGCATTTATTACTGATGTCTGAGCCAGTGTTACAACATCTTGCCTGTGACAAAGACTCTAATTCTTCAAGTGACTTGTCCAATGTCCAGAGGACATTCCATCAGCAATCCCAGTTCCTGAGAATATCCTTGAGATTCCTGAAGCAGAACATTCCCCAGTGACTGTCCCTGTTGTTAACACAGTCCTAACTATTACATTATGAGATCAGGTCGTATTTCCAGACCTAGTTCCAGATACATGGCAACCTGGATATGACTGTTGTTTTGTTCATTATTGTCTGTATAAATTGCATGCCTATTCAAATGTCAATGCCTATATGAGACAGCTCAGTAAAGAGGGGAGGATGTAGATCAGAGTGTGTGAAATAACTTTAAGAAGTATTCCAGTCAGTGGGCATGTGCATATAAATACTGAGCATGTGCAAGCAAGAGTGCCATTTTGAGTGAGCAGCAAGACTGAAAGCATGCATGTATGTAGTAGTCAGTCAGGTAGTTCAATTAAGTTTAATGACCCTGCCATCCATCCTGATGTGCATGTATGCAATAAACTACTTAAACGAACATTTAAGCCTCTCCATCATAATCATATGTACAAGACGAGTGACACATATTACTATATTATGTCATAAATCCTGACAGTAAACAGGTTGAGAACAAACTAGTGAAAAAAACATATTGATACAACATACTCCTCAACTAAACTACTTGTAAAGATAATAATCTATTACAAACATAAAAGTGTTCACAAACAAGCCATTCCAAACACTAAATACAAGTCAACCACACTAACACATCCAAACAGCTTCAAACACACAGACACATTACGCACATTTTTTGAAATGGGGGAACATCAGTCCCCACCTTTCTGACATGAGGAATAAGCTTGCACCCTCAAATATCTTATATAACAAACTGTGTGATTGTACTTACCTTGGGAAAAGTGCTGGTGAAGACACTGAGTTGCAAGTGCACCAGTCTTGCGCAACAGCCACCTGTCATCTTTTACACATTCTACATGAAGCATAAACGCTTATGGCATCTTTTTCCCAAGCACACCATTCTCACACTCAGACACACACACACACACACACACTCACACACAAACACACATAATTATATCCTCTCAAATGCACACAGTCTCACAATACAGTTTTCTTAAACAAATATTGTCATACCTGCCATCTCTCAACTACATGCAAACTTGTTATTCCCACTGTCTCTCAATAACACAATCCAGCAAAAACACACCACGGCCCATATCCACATATACTTGCAATTAATACATTAGCACTCATGAATCAACACTCACTGATATTCACACACACACACACACACACACACACACACACACACACACACACACACACACACACACACACATGCACATGTACACACAAACACGCATACATATCACTTACTTGCAAAACTACCTAAAACAGACAGTTACAAACAGGCTTCTATAAACAGTCAGCACTCTTGACCACACACACACACACACACACACACACACACACACACACACACACACACACACACACACACACACACACACACATATATACAGACATGCATAAGCACACAGCATGCTTTCAGTCACTAACTCCAATACATAGCATCCACACGATACCACATATGCAACTGAATACTTATTCACAATGTAAAATAAAAAACTGTCAACATAACAACAACATGCATGCATACACATGTAACATACTTGCCTTTACATTCTCCCCATGCACACAAATATAATTTACTGCAAATACCTTACAATCACACACACACACGCACACACACGCGCGCGCGTGCACACACACACACACACACACACACACACACACACACACACACACACACACTCACTGTTGCAGTACCTAGGACTTGTCTTATAGATTAAAAGGCAAGCTAGAACTACTGCAGCAATGACCCAACCTATGTATGCACAAACTCTTGATGAGTATGTATATGTGATCAGTGTATATGTATTCAAAGACAGTATCATTTTTGAGTACTTGGACCCAATAACTTTGCCATCAGTAAGACAGCTAGTAATAAAAAGGATGATACCTGATGTTTGTACATGTTGTTGAAACAAAAGTGTTGTAATGTGAATCACAACAGTTGATAAACCATGTGATATGATTTAACTGGAATTACTAAACATAACACTGTGTCACATGTTGTATGGGATTGGAGATGTACAACTGAGCTGAATGTCCAATTTTGTATTAAAAAGCTCATCTGCTGCACTGCAGTTGCTGTTTTTCATTTCTTAACCAATACTAGCCCCTTTGGTTTCAGCTTGAACATAACCCCAGCATAAGGAATATTTGCTCACTGTTGAGGCTTGCCACAAGAGTAGATGTTTAAACCAAATTTTAGCATATAGCCGGCATTGTTTGATTTTTAGGAGGAACTCATATCCAGCACTGAATGATACTGTTGGTGTTTATAAATAAAATACTTAATTTACACTTTGAGGTGTTTTTGTATTAAGGCAGATGTTACACAATGGAACCATTTAGGGAACTTAATTATAGAAATGCGGCTATTATTTGTCTTGGTTCTTCTGACAAGTGTTTCCTAGTTGTATTTTTAAAAATATCTAGTTTTCACTCTTGGACAGAACAATCTACAATATCATACAAGTATGTGTGGTCATTTCTTTAACGTCAAAATGTATGTGAGAAAATCATGTCTTGGTTCCTACTACTCAGCCACTGCTCTGTGCACTTTGACTTTTATTGCCAGTCTAAAATAACTTCTTAATTTTATTGTTTTTGGCTACTTACAGGATGAGGTCATTTTTTGGCTACTTAAGTCATTAATATACATTTTGAATTGTATTTCATTAGCTGGATGTTGAAACAAATTCATTGTGAATAATTACTTTTAGTAAATTGCCCATGCATAGCATAAAATAATGTTTTGTTTTCTATTGCTAATGTCTTGGACTCAAAACACACACACCCACACACACAGACATATACTCAAGAACACACAGTAGAGCAGGGTGCGTCATGCAGCCTGTGTCTGTTTAAGTGTTGGTTTACATAATTCAAGCTTTATAATACAAGAACTATTAATTGATTAATCTTGCTGTCATGCAAGCCTCTACTGTGTGATCTGGCTGAGATGTAGACAGCATACTAGAAAGGCTCAGCTGGAGAAATATCACATGAGGAGTACATCATGCATGTCTGACCCACCCTGTCTGCAAATGAAATGTAAACATGTCTTCACTTGGTTGAAAGCACTATGTCATACTTGTGTCTAGCAGAGTCTCCATTCAATAGTCCTCCCTCATTACTGCACATTGTAATCAAACTCCCCTCTTTTTAAATGTATGTATGCATGCATGTATGTATATATATATATATATATATATATATATATATATATATATATATATATATATATATATATATATATAACATGCACACATCTCATATAGCCCCTCATATATCCCATGCTCAAGTTTTTATTCTACTCAGTACCCATGTTGTAGGGGAATGATTTTAGTGTAATACTAAATTCATGAGTTATGGTTTGCTTTGCACTGATCTAAATTTGACATGAATAAATAATTAATAAGCAAGATGTTTCTGAAATTTTTTACCATCAGTGGCAGTACAGCCATTTACATAAGAGCCATGGGACAGTATGACAGGATTAAATGTCAGAGACATGCAGAGGCACATTGAACCCCTCCCCATACATATTGTGTGTGTGTATGTGTGTGTGTGTGTGTGTGTGTGTGTGTGTGTGTGTGTGTGTGTGTGTGTGTGGGGGGGGGGTACCGGAGGGTAAGCCCAACGCAAAAGAAGTGTGTGTGTGTGTGTGTGTGTGTGTGTGTGTGTGTGTGTGTGTGTGTGTGTGTGTGTGTGTGTGTGTGTGCATGTGTATGTGTGTGTGTTTGTGCGGGTGCGTGTGTGTGTATGTTTATAAGTGTGTGTTTGAGGATTAAACAAAGGAGGCATGCAGAGGTGCACTGCACCCCACATACATATATCTGCATATGTAGATGTACATGTATTGTGACATTCCAAGCAACAGGCACTCTTTGGTTTTCATAAAAACAGTGGTTTTATTCAGCTGGACATAAAAATGGTTACTTTTCCATAAAGAGGATTCAATATAGAGTGACAGGTGGAAAATCAAATGGTAAGTCAGATGTTCAATTTATTTGCCACTTTTGGCAGCAGCATCACTCATTTGGGACGCCAGCGTGTTATTGTAGGGCTGACAATCTTAAAAACACCTGTTAACTAAACAGTAATTAAAACTCTTTACAAGTAGCACACAACACAAGTAGTTCAAAATCCCTTTCCACCACAGTTTTCACTCTGAATAGGTAGTCTAAAGTGTCAGTAGATAAATTCATTTACCAACAACTCTTTAGTTAGACAACTCTGAGTCTCAGCTAACTGGTCTTTTACTGGCAATGCCAGTCTGCAAAAAATGGACTCCTGTCTCAGAGCCAACTACTCCAGCCTCAGTTCATCTCTCCTTACATGGAAATACTTCAAATTCCTCTGGATGGTAATTCTTACTGCATCTGCCATAAAGCCAGTCTTCAGGCCATAAAAAGGTACAGGTGATCAACTGCCTTCCATTACCTCGGATTCAGGTATCTCTTTTTAAGGAGACCATTCCTTATTTCCTTGCTTCTGTGATTTTCCCATACAGAGAATCCTATTTCTCATCTACCAGATAGTCCATTTAACTTTATATTTAGTTATGGCTTACCTGACATCCTTTTCTGTATCTATTCTCCCTACCTGGAGTGTCATCCCACTGTAATAACCATGCCAAGTTACAATATACAGACATACACACACACACACACACACACACACACACACACACACACACACACACACACACACACACACACACACACACACACACACACACACACACTAACACATGGTGATGGGGTATAGGAGGGGTTGCCCCTGCAAAAAGTATTTTTTGTTTTGCTTTGAATCTTTGTGATTTAAAGTCTTTTGTTTTCAAATATTTTTGATTTAAACATTTTTACTCCATGTCTTAGTGTTCTAACTTGATTTTATATATATAATATATATATATATATATATATATATATATATATATATACACACACACACTGACACATATTTGAATTTATGTATGTAAGTATATGGGGTTATGAATCAAAATGCATAGCCATTCAATCAAAAATGATCAAAGCTGGCATTGTAAATAATGAAAATAAAAAAATATTAAGAAAGGGAACTAAATCTTCCTTTTCTGATCCTGCAACAAAACCTTACCACTACATTCAGGCCAAATTTGTCTGAATACTGGAAAAGTGGTTTTCCTAAGGTAAGGTGTCAGGTTATGATTAGGGTTAGCATGCATTAGTAAGATGTCAGATTTTATGAAGTGGCTATCAGTATTCACCTCTTAATGACACAGTCACAAGCAGACATACATTTCATTATGTCTTGACTTCCTCCCATGTCCATGCACTATGTATCCAGCTACTGCAGCAATTATTGAAATAGATAATTGGTCTTCCAGATGCTCTCTTTTTATGACACTATGTGCCCCTTACAAAACTTAGGGGGTAATTCAATAAAGCCTACACAGAGCTGTACTCCATGTAGGAATAGTGTTAAAGCTTGGACATGGAACATATCCTCTGAGAGATCCAGGAAACAAGGCTGGGGGCGTGCACCAGCTTCCCAGCACTGTGCAGACACGGATGCAATCACGGAATCCAAATCACCTAACTTTCTTGTGAAAACCATGCAAATGAGGTGATTTTGTGATCCAGGAAGCAGACAGGCATCCATGTAGGTGCAGTGTCTGCCAGAAAAATGTATGTGGTTACTAACCATGTACCGAAATGTAAAAATAAAACAGGAGCTGTAACAACTCAAATACAAGCATGTATTTGGTGCAGTAGGCATGCCAATGGCAACAACTATGGCATCTGACATTTAAAAGTGATGCAATTAATGAAAAATGTAATCCTTTTTTCTTTATTACATATGTCACATTTAAGCAGTGTGCAGCAATGCCCAAACATAATAGGGTGCAAAAAAAAGGGAAACGAAAATAGTCAAATGTGATATTTTGAAGTCTTCCATTATACTGGCCAGCATGCACACTCATACAATGGCAGGTTATAGTGGTTGCTAAGGACATAGGCTCTGGTGTAGTGCAGTATCTAGGGTATATACAATTAGGTATATGTAAATGAGCTAAGTTTATTGAATAGCAAAATGGGCCACTGTGTCCACAGGTACTAACTGTGTAAGGGCTAGAACCATGGTAGTGTAGGCAGAAGAGACAGCTGACATGAAAAGGGTGTGTGTCAGGGTTTGTGTAAGCACATTGGAGCACAGTGGCTCATGTGTGCACTCTGCTAAGCACAGCTAAGCAAGGGGGGGGTCTGAGGCTGCTACGCTGTGCTTAGCTAGTCAAAGAAAAACAAAGCTTGCTCATATACAGAGGAGGGTCAAATCCACTGAGCAATGTTTACACTGCAGCTGCAGGTTTAATGGCATGGAACGGGGCATAGAAGTGGAGGAAATTAAAAAAAAATAAAAGGAAATAACTTAGAAAAGCCAATCAGTTATAAATGAGTAATAAGCCCTCTGCCACTTGCACTGGCCCATTCAAACCTCTCAATAATATACCTGGCAGGTGGAATGTATCATAGTCAGTCAATCACACAGGCTGCATCTGCAGCACACCAATATAAAGTATGCAGACACCCTTCAATCTGATTTTTCCCACATACGCTACACCATTGGAGAACATGGGAATTTTAACTGACAAAATGATAGGGGCTGCTGCTGCTTTGCTACATCTCTATGTGCAACAGGTCATTGATGATGATGATGCTGACAACTGGCCCAGATTAAGGAGGAGAAGAGTGTTCAGACCCAGGGTAACCTTTCAGGGGCTATATGAGCTGGAGATTGTAGAGCACTACAGGGAGGACAGGGACATACTACAGCAACTCATCAAGCTCTGCTGCCCTTACCTCAGACCCAGAGCCAACAGAGGGGAACCCATCCCAGTGGAAACAAAGGTATGTGTAGCCTTAAGAATACTAGCTATGGGTACTTTCCAAAGATCTACTAGGGACATCATAGGGATCTCACAGGCAAATGCATCCAGGGTATTCCCCCAGTTCCTGGATGTCATGCTAACACATGCCAGTGAGGACATTTGTTTCCCCAACACCCCTGAGGAGAGATACACCAATATGCATCTCTTCCACCATGTAGCACACTACCCAGAAATACTGCATGCCACAGACTGCACTCATATGCACATCAAAGCACCCCCTGGTGAGGAGGGTAGAGTCTGCATCTACCGCAAGGGTATCACTCCATCAACTGCCATGTCATGTGCAATGCCCAGGGCATTATCATCAATGTGTGAGCTGGCAGTTATCATGACTCCCACATCTGGCACACATCACAGCTGTACCAGGCATTTGCCAGGGGGGACATCCCATATGGCCATCTAGTGAGGGATGCTGGCTATACACTGAAACCATGGATGATGACACCCATCAGAAATGCACAAACACCCACGGAAGAATGTCATAATGAGGCACATGCACAAGCTAGGAACATTATAGAGCATGTGTTTGAGATGCTCAAGTCATGGCTCCACTGCCTTGACATATTTGGTGCAGCCTTGCAGTACTCTCCAGCCACATGTGCACACATGTTCATAGTATCTGCCATGCTACACAATATGATCCTGTGGAAACAGCTGTTGCAGGAACATCACAGGGAAGGGACACACAGCTCCCACCATTGCCAAGGTCCTCACAGTCACAGGGGGACTCAGAGGAGGAACCTCCTGAGCCTGCACCTGTAAGCAAACATAGGCATACCCAGTACGCCCTGGCCTTGAGAAAGAGGCAATACATAGTGAAAACACTGACACCCTAGGTACCCAGGGACTGACACCTCACTCAAACTTGCACACACAGTAAAAAGTATGCCACACACATCACACTACCTGTACCTTACCATGTATAGGCTGTGTACTGTGTGCATCCAACAGAGTCAGCCCTGAAGCACTGTACTCACAACTGCTGCAGGCACAAGGCAAGGTAAGTCACTCTTCTTAACAACAAATGAATGGTGTAGTAGACTGTAGTAGCATATCTATGGTATTGCTGCAAGTATGCAAGGGAATGGGTTGGGCTACCAGGATAACAGCAAACTGACATCTATGTGGGACAACAGGAAATGTCTGCCAAATACTGGCTGCCCCAGAATATGCTGTAGTCCCCAAGGTGCGAAAACCCACTGCAGTATATGTGGGGGACTAAGAAACTGTGGGGTCATAGGTCACATGCATGGATGGCAATATTGGAGTCCCATACACACCTCTCAGCCTCTCACAGCAAGTCATCTGTACAAAGCCATAAAGAAATGTTTGGTAAAGGCCCACAAATAGGGAAAGTTAGGAAATATTGCTCTTACAAACGTAGACATTGATATTAGTACAGGTCTTGCAGTTGCATTAAGTCTCTGAAGGGTAAGAAGTCTGAAACTCAAAGCTCTGTCATTACTTTCTAACCTTGGTCTTTAATGATGTGCCATTATTTTCCTAGACAATCACAATACTATGCTAAATGGACCCAAAATATGAAGTATACATCTGGGCAGTCTGTGGAAATTTGTACAATTGAGAGGTATGCCCTCCTCCCCTAACACACCCGTGCCCCCATAGAAATGCAGTAGCATTTATGTTTGTAGGGTAATAGCAGCAGACCACACATTCCCATGGCTGTGCTAATCAACCTGCTAACTTGTTCTGTGTCCACAATATGCAGACATCAATGTGCTATGTCTGTGCATGGTTAAAACTGTCATGAAGTAGACAGCACTTATTGTTGGCTGGTTTGGCTTAGTAGTGTAAGTACAGTACTGTGGTTGACAGGGTCTGTGGTTCAAGACTGGCCATGCCAGCTACACCTACAGTAGGAGTTGTACACACTGTCCAGAAATCAATATTTCTTACTACAGGAAAGCTGGACAATGGAGGGACAGGGGGCCACACATATGGACAGTACACAGCTCGGAGTAACCTATACAGTGCCTAGTATAACAGCAGGTTGTGACAAGTCAATGTAGTGCCAGGTTATAAATGGCTGCCATGTTACTGCATCAGTACTAACAACAAGTCAGTGGGCACCATCCATTCCCCTGGAATGACAAGGTGTCACAGAAAGTCCACACGTATGCTTCATATATGTGTTCCACTTGTCATAATATAGCATTTTCCTGCCAAAGTATGTACAAAACAATAAAGGTTGATGTGAAACATCAATGACAGAGAGTTGAGAAGCAGATGTCATACCCATTAGAAAATGCAGGCTAATACAAAACTGTTATAACAACTGTCTATGTTTGGAAGAGCAATAGTAACACCCTGTCCCCATGTCTGAGCCTTTGTCTGACTGTGGTATGTGGCTCTGTCCAGATGTCAGTCTGTAAGAGTTTGACAGCTAAGACAAACATGTAGCCTTATAATAACACTGCAACACAAACCATCTGAGGAACACAGCAGATGTAGGGATGCAATGATGGACAACCTGCTAAACAGGTACAGTCAGAGGTTTGAAGTCCATAACCCTGTGTGTGATGTTACATCTACCCCACTCACACCATAACTATAAATACATAGCAGCAACTGTGGACAATGCCCATGACAGGACTAGAGAAGGAAAAAGAGACACATATAAGGGAAAGGGGAACCACTAGCCAGACAAATGGAGAATGTGCACACCACACTAATCTGTGCAGTAACATAGGTTCCCTGTAGTATGTGGAGTCAGAAAACAAATGTCTGTCAGCAGTTCATCACATTACTCTATACTGATCTGCCATTGACATGCTAGGAAATCACAGTGCTGTGTAGAATATACCACACATATTATAAAAAACTCTGCTCAGTCCAATGCACTCTGTACCAACACCAGGATATGACCCAGTTAATAAGGATAGCACATAGCCAGGAGATCCCCAGCCAGGATATCACTGAGATGCTGGACTGTTTACACAGGTCCAGCAGCCAATTGGCTGTAGGACACAAAATCTTGGACCGGAGTTCAGCTAGCTCTGGAATGGAGTGCAAATCTTACTATTGAAGGTCATACTGGGCATACTCCTACTCTTAGAGAATTACAGACCATGTGTAAACCGACATCTGACTATACAACTGCATTGTCCATATATGTCTTTGCATAAAGACAGCTATGTACACCTTAACTGTCTCTTCCCACTCCCATCAGACAGGATTACCCTCGGCTATATGGAGGTGGCACATATGTGATACATCTGCATCTGTTGAGTGTGATATATATATATATATATATATATATATATATATATATATATATATAGGTAACATACACAAATATATTGATTATAGACAGGCAGAGACAGAGAGAGAGAGACAGAGAGAGAGAGAGAGAGAGAAACCCTGAAAGCCATAGAATGATGACCTGATGCAGACATTTGCACACCAATTGTAACCACTGGCACGTGCCAATACGAAGGTGAGCTCCATTGTATAATAATAGTGAGGTAGGGGTTGTAATCTTACATCACCTGCCATGTGTGTGTGTGTGTGTGTGTGTGTGTGTGTGTGTGTGTGTGTGTGTGTGTGTGTGTATGCTTGGGTATGTGTGTTTCTAGGTTAAATCATTTTGAGGCCTTTTCCACCCAGTAAACCCCCCACAGCCTTACTTTACAAGGCATGATGATGCCATTCACATTAGAAGCACCTTTGTACACTCTTCAGCTCTATAAGCTACATGGCTTATGTGATAGTACATAATACTATAGTACTTACAACTAGATAGGTAGGGGTTCTAATTGCAGCACTGGCAATTGCACATGTGTTTTTAGGTTAAAGCATTTTGAGGCCTTTTCCACCCAGCAAACCTCCCACTGCCCTACTTTACAAGGCCTGCTGATGTCATTCACCTTAGAAGCACCTTTGGACACTCTTCAGCCATATAAGCTCTGTAGTGCCTGCACTAAGTGCATAGTACTATAGTACATACAACTACATAGGTAGGGTTTGTAAGCTCAGCACTGACAACTGTGTGTTTTTCTAGGTTAAAGCATTTTGAGGCCTTTTCCACCTGGTAAACTTCTCATTGACCTACTTTACAATGCCTGCTGATGTCATTCACCTTAGAAGCACTGTTGGACAGTTTGTAGGTATATAATCTCTGTGATGCACGGGATAATGATCTAGTACTATAGTACTGAAAATTAGGTAAGTAGGGGTTCTAATCTCAATACTGCCAACTCTGATACTGTATGTGTGCATTGATTAAACCATTTTGAGGCCCCTGATGCCCCCATTACATTACTTTACACGGCCTGTTCATGTCATCCACCTTAGATCCACTGTTGGAGATGTTCTAGATATATAAGCAACATGGCACATGCAATAAGTAGGTAGTGCTATAGTACATACAACTAGGCAGGTAGGGGGTTGAATCTCAATACAGTCAACTGTGTCTTTGTGTGTGAAGCATATCCCCTATGGCTGTCGTGTGTGTTGGTTATTCCATTTTAAGGCCTGTTGACCCCCTCCCTATGGCATTACTTTAAAGGGCCTGTTGATGTTATCCACCTTAGATACACCATTTTAAAGTCTACAGGACATACTACTCATCTGTACAGATGTATGCAGAATGTGCAGATGTTTGCAACATATATGTGGTCTGTGTCTCATAACAATGGGGTTTTATGTCACATCAGTGGCAAATCTGTGAGAGTTGACATCAGAAATAGTGACAGACATGTCAGCTTCAGACATCATACCCTTCTGAAATGTCATGCTGATGCAAAACGTGTTACTTTATCACTAGTCTAGGTTTCTAAGAGCAATATGCAAGATGTGTCCCTATTTTGGGGGGTTACTCCCACCTTTCATGAAGGCATTCCCAAGATTACTTGCTGTAAGAGGTTGTGAGTTATGTCCTCATCATGTAATGTCTGTGGCACATGCGATATGTATGTGGCACTATAGCACATACAAGTAGATAGATAGGGGTTCTAATCTGACTATTGCCAACTGTGTGAGTGTATGCTTTTATGTATGCATATCCCCTCTAGCTGTCTTGCTTGTGTGTATGTGATGGTTATGCCATTTTTGTGCTTGTTCCATCCTCTTAACTCACCCATTTTCAACTTACTCAGGGCCCCTACAGATGTCATCCACTTTAAAAGTACAGTTACACATTTTATGACACAAAGGCACTGTGGCACATGCAATAGTCATGTCAATCTGTATTGTACATAGCAAGATAGGTAAGTCTGAAAAGTGTCAACTCTGTGTGTGCATGTGTGCTTCAATGCATGTCTCCATGCAGCAGTGTGTGTGTGTGTGTGTGTGTGTGTGTGTGTGTGTGTGTGTGTGTGTGTGTGTGTGTGTGTGTGTGTGTGTGTGTGTGTGTGTGTTTGAGATGGCTTTACCATGTTATGGGCCTGTTAACCCCCCATTGGTAATCCTTACAGCCCCTGCAATTGTAACCCACATGAATAGTAGTGGTAGACACTGCAAAACTATAGTAGCTCTGTGGTGCTTTTGTTATGTATATGGCACTATCGTATATAAAACTAGGCAGGTAGAGGTTCTACTGTCAACAAGGGCAGGTCATGAGTGGGTGTGTTTGTGTGTATGTATGTATATCCCCTTGCAGCAGTCTAATTGTGTTACAGCCACAACAGCACCTCTCAACCCCTCACAGAAAGACATCTGGTTAAAGCCATACAGAAAACTGGGGCAAAGGCCAAACATTGAGCACAACCTTCATATATTGCTGTGACACACAAGGAAAGTAGATACCCGAACAGGATGCGCACTTGAATGCATTTTCTGAAGCGTATGACTTGTGACATGACAATATCCATCATTAATCTCTAATGTTACCCTTTCATGATTTTCCATCAATGTGCCAGAAAGCCACAATGTTATGACAAACAGAAATAAAATATGTGGCAAACATCAGGACATTCTGTAGAAATATGTAGAGGTGAGAGGTACAGCCACCATCTGTACCACCCTGAAGGGTGCAGTCCATGTTTGGGAAGGTGTGACTTGTGACAACAACTCAAACAATACAGAGGTCCCAGAGTGTAGGGGTGCAAACATTTCATGAAGTTGTCTACTAATTGTACAGAGCAGTCATTGCATATCAGAAGCACATTAATGTCATGACAAATAGTGTAAGCTAACGTGATGTCACACAAAGAAACTATCATATGAGCAAACCAAAGGACATCCTGTGTGTTGCACTTGCTGCATGTATGGTATGTTCTGCCAACTGTCACATTACTACAATACGTGTCCCACAGTCCACATTCGATAAGGTGTCAACCACAATCTATGTTGCCTACTGTATGTACATGCAATATGTAGACATGTGGAGGCCCTGTGACTACCTGCTTCCCCATTGACCCACATGTAACTAGGCATGATTCTGTTGCCACCACACACATATTTAGGTACTGCCTAAGGCTGTGTTAACTGTAAGTAGTGTGCAGTCTGTCACTGAGCCACAAACTGCTATTAACACACTGCAATGAGCCATACAGTGGGTATGGAATGGTGCCAAGGTCCTGACCTCAAGCTGAATGCAGGCAACAGTGTCAGCATACCATATGGCAAGGACATGGCCCCACTATTTTGCACATCAACAGCAACCCCATAAACACACACACTGCAATGACAGACCTTGGTACTCAGCATGCTATCAATGTTGCATTCAGGCAACAAGTAGTGGCAGTGGTCAGAAAAGGCTTATATGTTGTTCGCCACATAGGTAAATGGACTGCATCAAGACAAAAGGTGGACTTTACCTCTGAATAGTCCTCAGTCAGTACAACAATACATTAGCAGCATGACTGGTCTGCTATGTAGCTGTGAAGATACCTGCAGAAACTGTAAAGGCTATATTAACACCCACAAATGTCATCCATGGCCATCAACACTTGTGCAATGCAGACAGCCTGAAATCAGTACTGCCCCAGTGGTTATCAGCCAGGTTGTCCATATGTGTCTGTAGCATGCCTAGATGGCAATGTTGTGATCAACCATTCAACAGCTGCCACATATATGAGAGTATACCCTTGTGCATATTACCAGCATGACAGGCCTGAATCAAATATGACACAGCACAAAAAGGTGATGGAGAGACAGGTTTGAAACCAGAGCCTGCCTGTCTGTACCAGTGCTCCAACATCTGTACATCAATGCCATGGCCAACATGTGCTGATTGATGATTGTGCTGTGGGTGAAATAAGGGGCCCAGGTCTATAGGTTCATAGGTTCATACTAGGCTATCTGCCCTAGGGCATTTACAAGCCTAGCCCATAGTTTTGTGGCTTACGCCACCCCTTTAGTATGGGGAACTATACCCATTATTTTGCTGTGCCTCTGTTGAGCAGTGACACTGAGGTAATCCCTGAGGTATATCTGCGATCTCCCATCCATTGGTCAAGATTTCTCTTGAACAAGGCCAGCGAGGTGCTCTGCCTCACATATACCGGGATTTTATTCCACAGCATAGGGAGTCTTTGGGTGATGAATCTATCCCTCCAGCATGTCCTATTAATAGCCGTGTCAAGGTTTAAGTCTCCCGCTCTTGTGGCTCTGACGGATCTAGATTTATTGAGGTGATGCATATTCATCAAATCTGGGTTTGACATGGCCTTGTATGTTAGGCAAAGGTCACCTCTGAGCAAGCGGTAAACGACTGAATAGAGCTGGAGTTCTTTCAGTCGGGCAGCATAGGACAGATGTTTGAGACCCTTTATCCTTTTGGTGAGGAACTTTTGTGGCCTCTCCAGCTGCTGCAACTGTCGGGTCAGATACATTCCGAATGGGGCATTGTACTCAATCATTGGTCTGATGAGTGATGAGTATAGGGAGACTATGACCTCCCTTGATCTAGATGAGAATCCCTTCATGATAAGGTGGGCAATGTAGAAGGTCTTCCTAACTACTTTAGCTACATGGGTGTCGAATGACAGACTACTATCAACCTGGGTCCCCAGGTCCCTGATAACTTCTTCTGTGCTCAGTGGATTGCCACCTATTTGGTAGCTAGGGGTAACCTTGTTTTTCCCGAAGGGTATGACTATGCATTTTTTGGCATTTAACTTTAGGCCATGGCTCTGGCACCAGTTATCCGTTTCTGTGAGACCCTTCTGAAGGATATCTGTGTCAGATGTGTTTTCTACTATGGCGCCCAGTTTGCAGTCATCTGCAAACTTTGTCAGCCATAACCCTCCTGTGTTTGCTTGTACTGGAAAAGTAGATGCCAAACAAGAGTGGGCCCAGGACTGAGCCCTGTGGTACACCACTTGTGACAGGCTTTGAGTCTGACATGGCGCCAGCAACTCTGACCCTGTGGGTTCTGTCACTCAGCCAGTTTGCAACCCATCTTGTGATGTATGGGTTAACATTTAAGCTGATGAGTTCTTCAATGATACCCGAGTGGGGTATTGTATCGAAGGCCTTCGCCAGATCGAGGTAGGCTGTATGGACTGCCTTTCTCTCATCAATGGCTTTGGTGACTGTTTCGAAAAAGTCAACCAAGTTTAGAAGGCATGATCTGCCTTTGACAAAGCCAAACTGGGATGGATCCAAAGTCTGCAAATTCCCTATGTCTTTATTTATGAGGTCCATTATGATCCTCTGCATGGCTTTGCAGATAAGGCTTGTCAAGCTAATGGGCCGGTAATTTCCAGGGTCGGTGGAGGCACCGCCTTTGTGAAGTGGGACCACAGTTGCAGTGCGCCACTCCTGGAGTGCGTATCCAGAGGTAAGACTATGATTAAACAGCTGTCCTAGCTGTGGGTTTAATTCCTCGTTGAGTTCGTGGAGCACACAGCCGGGGACACCATCAGGTCCCATGGATGCTGTGTTTTTTGCTTTGGAGAGAGCAGTTCGCACTTGGGCGTTGGAGATGTTTCGGGGGTTGGCATCGCTTGGTATAGACATCTCTCGTTTGAGGGAGGGGAGAAGTTTGCACTGAACCTGTCAGCCAGTATGTTGGCAATGTCTGTAGGATCAGTAATCTTCACATCATTTTGAACTAGTTCTGAGCATATCTGGGAGTTTCCTCCCAGGTTTCTAACATAGCTAAAGAAGGCCTTATGATTGTCTTTTGAGTCTTTAGCTATTTTTCTCTCAAAATTTGCTTTGGATGATTTTATGAGAGCTCTTAGTTTTTACTTATAGTGATCAAGGGTGTCTTACCTTTTAAGGATTTTGCTCTATCTTGTAGTAGCTTCCTCCTTTTGTTGTAGAGTTTGTTTATGGCTGGGGTCCACCAGAGTGGATGCTTGCCTTTGGTACAAAGAGTCTTTGTTTTGCTTGGGATTGCCTTATCCATGCAGTCCTGCAGGTGCTGGTAGAAGGCATTTGTAAGTGATTCAGCGGCTTGAGTACTGTTTTCCGCCGGCTCCGCGGCCTTAAAGGGGACCACACTAGTCTTTAGAAGTGTGAAGTCGGCTTTCGAGAAGTTCTTTACTGTGGTCTTTTTTATTTCAGGTGGGGGTGGGATGAGGACCTCCATCGAGATTAGTTTGTGATCTGATCTCACCAGTGAGGGGTATACTTCGGTGTTGAACATTGTGCTCCCATGTTCGTGATGATGAGATCAAGTATGTTTTCTCCTCTTGTGGGGATGGTGACTAGTTGTTCCATGGCATTTGAGCTTATGAATTCCAGGAACTTTTGGGCTAGGGTGTTTGGGCTTGAGTAGTGTTCCCAGTCTATATTAGGGTAATTGAAGTCACCTAGTATGATGGTGTTTGGTGATACATTTATCCCCTCTAGTGTTTTCAGGAAGGCCATGTGAGGTTCCTGAGTTTGTGAGGGTGGCCTGTAACATGCTACAATTTGCAGAGCAGTCTTGCCTATGGTTAATTGAACCTGGAAGGTCTACGATGCATCGTGCGTTGCCACCAGTCTTGAGGTGTGGGTGTCTTTGATGAATATGGATACCCCCCTTCTTTCTTGGTATTGTCTGGATTTTGGGGCCGGAACGCATGATAAGAGGTAAAATCTGATAGTGCTGGGGTGCTCTCAGGAGCCTTGAACCAGGTTTCTGTCACTGCACAGACATCGATGTTCTCCATACTGAGAAGGGCCTTGAGTGCGTGCATTTTGAGATTTAGACTTCTGGCATTGAGCAGCATTACCCTTAGTTTTTTTCCTTTTTTGTGTTCTAGGGTGGTAGGTTTAGAATTTGAGCCTTGCCTAAAAAAGGCACTATGGGGGTGGCAAGAGCCTTTGCCAATATCCGAATCCCAGGGTGACAGGTGCAAGCCGTCCCTTGCAAAGCAGCGTGGCTTGTCCAGCATGTCATCCCAGGCAGACAGACATTGGATCCCCTTTGAATGACACCAGAGTTTAAGCCAATTGTTAAAGCTGATCATCTTATCTCTGTATTGTGGCATCATTCTTGGTGAAGGTAGGATACTGCTCAAGGTCAGGGTCATACCTGCCTGGGCTACATAATCAGAGAGCTCCTCAATGTCTCTTTTCATGTAGTCCAAGGAGGTACGTCTCAGGTCGTTTACACCAGCGTGGACAATGACTGAGTCATATTTGTACCTGCTGTTGAGAGACCTGAGTGCTTGCGTTATGTGGCGGATTCTAGCACCCGACAGGGAGCTTACTGTGACCTTCTCCTTACTCAGTCTGGTGAGCGGGACGTCAGTGTGTCTGACTATGGAGTCACCAATGACTAGTGTGTCTGGCATTGTGTTTGGCCTTAAGGGCTGTGACTGTTTGACACTCTGACTGTGAGGTCTATGTGTTGCAGGTGTTGTGTTCTGAGGTGGTGGTTGTTTGGGTGTCTGCTTTGGTGGCCTCTGCTGTTTTGGTAGATTTTTGATCAGAGACGCCGAGTATGTCTTTGTGTGTTTATGTGTATGATTTGAGGTTGTGATGGTACTATGTGAGACTGGGTCTATAGTGTGTGTGGTAACGTTCTCCTCCTGACTGGTCTTGCCAGTCCTATGTTGAGAGAGCTCAGCCTCCAGTTTGGCCGTATAGTTGCATCTCTCGCATGTATTTGTGTTTTGTGGGAGGAGGAGAGGGTTGTCTGTGTACATGAGGCAATTGTAACATTGCCTCAATATTCCCAGGTTCACCAGCTGAGCAGGAGAGGACACTAGCAACTGATCCCTCGACATGCTAGAAGGACTAGACAAAAACTTTAAAAGAGATTCGGGGACGTGGGTGACCGAGAAATGGGGTTTGCCTTTTGGGGTGCTATCTATAAGAGTGCCGTATCAAGGTAATAAGTACTGTAGGAGCAAGTGCTAGGTTTAACAGATAGAGAAAAGTCTACTTGGAGTCAAGTAGAGATGATCTTTTTAGGTATTAGAGAAAGTGCTAGTAACAGGGATGCTTAAAGGTAAGATTGAAAAGAATGCACTCTGCAGTGTGCACTAGAGAAGTTAGATATGAAAGTAGGTAACTTGAGTTTTACCTGTTTAAAAAGTTAAGGTTTAGTGGAGAGTTACTATTTTTAAAACAGCAAGATGGACTGAAAGGGGTGGTTACTTTTGTATTTTGGTACTATGAAATACTGTAGGATGGCCAATAAATTTAAATAATTGAAGGGGTGGGATTTCAAAAGTGGTGGTTTTGTGATTTCTCACATAAGCCAGTGAAAGTAGAGAGAAATGAGATATATGGTCAGATTAACATAAGAGGCGGGCAACTAGAAAGACAGTGGTATTTAACAAGACAACTTAAATGGGTGGGAGGGAGGGAAAAAATTCTGCCTGACTCAGAACAGAGAGAGCTGTGGTCTCTTTTGAAGTTTTAATATGCTGTTAAAACAGAATGCAAGCAAAACACAAGGTAAAGAAAACAAACTACAGTATTCAAAATATAGAAAGGCAATACAGAAATACAAAAAATAACAGCAAACTAACCTTTCCTTCACAGCAAAGTGTAGCAGAGTCTGGATGAGCCTTTCTAGTAACCTCCTCTGTAACACACAGGTGACATGTATCAGAACTATGTTGCTGTGTCAAGAGGTATCCATGCAAGGTTACTCTGTCTGACCCCATTGTCCCTCACACACTGTTCCACACATACCTTGGAATGAAAAGATGTCCGTGTTGCCATCCCGCCATCTTCAGCTTCAGTAATGGAAGCAGCTCACCACCGCTTACACACGCAGACACCTGGAACAGAAACAGAATAAGGTCTGTGAGACAACAGTCTGTCAGCAGTGCTAACAGCAATAAAACATTATGGCACAAAGGTACATACACTTTGATGCATAGGTATGACAACTGGCAAGAGACAGCACCTTACAGGGCATAACACTATTACACTACAAAATACCATTACTGTACTAGATTCACACTGTGCATCAGACACATATTAGCATGTCCCTGCATTGATGGTATGGATAACAGGGATATGGCACAGGTATCATCACATGCACAGGGTGTGGTGTGGGGTAGCCAAAGGTGTAGGATGTGCCATACAGTTAACATCATGTGTGTGTTTGGAGGGGTGATGGTCAACTGGACAATGGAGAGGAGCTGTGTGTGTTTGTTGGTGATCTCATGTGACAGTGATGTGTGAGTGTGTGCATGCACACACTCAAGCCATGTGCTAGCCCTATATGAGGGCATGTTGGACAGCTGTGGACCATACATAGCAGAATGCACAGTTCACCATCTCTGGCCATGAACACGGGAACTGGTTCTGCCAGGAGTGGCACTGGTACCACCATGCCCAAGGCCAGATGCAGTTCTACTTCCTGACGATGACTAGTGTCTGCTGACTCTCAGTCCCTCACAGGACCACCCAGGACTAGTTGCCCATGGCCTGCCATGTTGTGGTGTGGACAGCACCTTCCATTCCATGGTGCTGATGATACTGCCACTATGGGAGTGTGAGAGTGCATAGCCATATGGACTCTCAGCTGATGTTGTTGCTGACCCACATTCACATGTCCAACTCCCTACTCCCACCACATATTCAAACACAGACATTGCATGGTTAAGGACTGACAATGTCTCACCCCATAGTCTATCCACTACATCAGTAAAATGATGTAAGGCATCACCAGCGCCATGGAGGGTGTCATGCATGAGAGGCAGTGCTGCATCCATGACCCTAAGCATCCATCTGGTGTACCATTCACAAAGTGCCTGTGCCTCCATGATGGAATGAAACATGTGCTGGGTGACACATGCTGTGACATCTCTGACAGGGCTGGATGGGCAGGAGTCCTCCTTTGAGCACCCTTGTCAATCTGCCTGTGTGGGACCTTGCCAACTCTCTGGCTATGGCTACTGTCTACAGTCTCAGATGTCATAGTCATCACACTACCTTGTTTGGTGCCACCATCCTCTGACTGCCCAATATCTGTGGCTGCTGGGGACTGGGTATGTGTGGGCATATTGATCATGTGTGGGGACACTGGGAGTGGAAGTGGGATGTCAACCAATGGGACAGAGTCAGCCCTGAACAGGCCCACGTGTGCCTCACAATGGCCACCATCATCATCAGTATCCAATGAGACACTAACATCAAGCTGTGAGGGGGACACACTCCGACCCCTATGGTCAACTGTGAGGGGAAGACAACATGACTACATTAATTCCTACACTATAATGTTGATAATACACACACACACATGCACACACGTACACACACACACACACACACACACACACACACACACACACACACACACACACACACACATGCACACACAAGGTGTTACAAAGGCATTATACAGACCACACCTTCTGACTGATGCCATACATAACACACAATCAGACCACAACAGACACACTCTGGACAGGACCTCAACAATATTCAGTGTAGCTATGTCCAGTTAATGTTGCTAGCACACCTGTAGGATACGTGAGAAGTTGAAGTATGTGATGGACCTTCATCTAACACACAGTGCTTCCATGTACACAATAGCAATGCACCCCTGTATAGCACAGATACTACACCTATACCAAACTACATGGGAATATGTTACAGCTCCTGCAAATATGCTACTGTGATTACCAATGTGATGCACTGCAGTGAACCCCACCACAAGTGAACCTGGAACATATTGGAATATGGTTATGCTTAACAGTTGTGTGCATGACAAACTGGCAGCTCTTAACATGCCTAGGGATAGGTGACCCATAACATGATAGTTCACACTCAGCGGCTACAGGATGATGTTTCCCAGCCACACAAGAAGTACCTATGGAGTTGTGGGGAGAGGTGTTGTCAGCATACACACATATGGCAATGGTACAGGATAATATGTGCATTTATCAACATGTACAGTACAATCTGTGATACTACCCAAATTGCTGAAATTCACAATATGTGTGCACATGTGTGCATTACAAAACTCCAACCACAGATGCAGATGTACCTGACATATGTGCACAGGTATGCATAGCCTGCCACTATGAATGCTACAGTATTAACATGACCACCGGAGGCTTACCTGGACATTCCTCAGATGTGGACTCTGTGCCACTCATCTCCACGACATATGTACTGATGCTTTCCTGTGAGCTGGTGGCTGACGCCAGGTTTGCCAGGAACTCCTCTTTGGCTAAGAGTGGTGGTTGTGTAGCAGGCCCTCCACCTGTGGCAGCATGGTCCATGGCCACAGCTGCAGCCCTTTGCAGTGCATGGTGTATGAGATCAGTGGCACAATTTTGGACTTGTTCATAGCTCCTGTGCCAGTGGCCCACATTATTGATTGTTGATACCAGTTCTACCCACAGGGCAGTGCATTGTTGCAGGTTTTGTTGGCTCCTTCCAAAAAGTACCCAGTGATGGAGTCTCAGGGCATCAATGATTGAGGCGGTCTCAGCCTTTGAGAAGAGGGGGTTGTTTCCTCTTTACATCCCACCCAAAATACATGAACAGGGGAACACATCACAGGACCACATACACTGCTCACCATTATGTACAGACCCTGCACATACACTATTGCCAGCACTATCCACCACTAACCCCTCCATCATACCCTTGCCATCTACCAGCACAGTATGTCTGTGGGTATCGGCAACATACTGCCATTACAGCATGCGTTGCTCCCCTGATCCTGATGTTTCATGCTACTTGCTGAATGTGCTATTAGCTGTTGCACTGCATGAAGCTGTTGCAGCTATTACTGCTTGGTCATAGGCTGTCTTCATGACCTGCTGTGGTGGCAGCTTCCTACTGTATTAGTAATCATCTGGTCTGTAGACCCACCCCTCAGGTCACCCTGGCCTTCTTCCAGGGGCGAAGTACAGCCACCCCACCAGACTCTCCCTTGAGGACTTCTGTCTTGGGGGCATCTGCCTAACCATGCTCAGCCAGGCGGGAGCTCTCTGGACCCTACAGCCCTAAGCCAGAAGCTCCCCTGAGGACTTCCATCATGGGGGGGCTCTGCCTGACCCCGCTCACCCAGGTGGGAGTACTCCGTGCATGGCCAGTTTCTGCCCCATTCCCCTTCTGGACTTCCATCGGGATGGACCCCCCTCTGGGCTTCCACTTCTACCCAGGTGGAGAGCTCTTCCCCAGGCTACATATATCCTGAAGACTGCCAAACCATGCCATGTCCCCATGTCTTCGGAGCCTCTCAGGAGACCTCCATCTGATCCTGGCTGGCTTGGCGGAACTCCCCTTGGCCGCTGAAAGGCAAGCCCACTCTCATCAGGGCTTCCGTGTCTCCCTACTTTCCGTTCCAGAGCATGGTCGTCCACATCTCTTGCATATCCCCTACAGGCTGACAAATCTCAACGTGTCACCGTGCCTTCACAACCTCTCAGAGGAAGCTCCCTCCAATCTTTTCCCACCTCGTGAAACTCTGCTGTGCCACAACACCTTAGACAGACCCTCATCCGGACTTCCACGGTGCCAGTTCTCCCCTTTGCCCTTCACCCAGGGCTTTTAAATTTGCACACAGGGGTGGCATGCAGCCCCCCTCCAGATGATCCCTTGAGGACTTCCATCTTGGGGGCCTCTGCATGACCACACTCACCCAGGCAGGAACTCTCTGGACCCCTCAGCACTATGCCAGATGCTGCCTTGAGGACTTCCATCGTGGGGGGCTCTGCCTGACCCCGCTTGCCCAGGTGGGAGCACTCTGGCCCCACAGCCTTCTGCCAGCCCTTTTCTTGAAGACTTCCATCCCATTGGAGGGGGCATGATCCAGACCCTCTCACCCAGACAGGAACGCTTCCTGCACGGCCGCCTTCCTCCTCTCTCACCCTTTCGGACTTCCATCAGGACGGACTCCCCTCCGGGCTTCCACTTCTACCTGGACAAGATAGCTCTTCCCCCAGACTACATATATTCTGAAGGCTGCCAAACCGTGCTGCGTCCCCTTGCCTTCAGAGCCGCTCAGGGAGACCTCCCTCTGATCCCAGCCAGCCTCGCAGAACTCCCCTCAGCCACAGAAGGGCAGGCCCACTCTCATTGAGGCTTTCATGTCCCCCTGCTTTCCAGTCCAGAGCAATTCTGGGTATTTTGCAACATTTTGGGGATGCCGTTGGGTACCGGGCAAGGTTGGATGCCTTCCCCCTGCCCGGCAGGAGCTCTCCAGACACTCCATTGAGGACCTCCATTGTGGGGGGCTCTGCCTGACCCCGCTCACCGAGACAGGAGCACTCCGGACCCCACGGCCTTACATCAGCCTCTTCCTTGAGGACTTTCATCATGGGGGGCTCTGCCTGACCCCGCTCACCCAGGCAGGAGCACTCCTGGCCCTGCAGCAGGGGCAGCATGCAGCCCCCCTGCCAGATGCTCCCTTGAGGACTTCCATCCTCAGGGTCTCTGCCCGATCATGCTCACCAAGGCAGGAGCTTTCCAGACCCTGCAGCCCTATGCCAGATGCTCACTTGAGGACTTCTGTCATGGGGGGGCTCTGCCTGACCCTGCTCACCCAGGCAGGAGCACCCCTGGCCCCCCAGCCTTCCACCAGTCTGGGGCGGACCATTTGGACCCAACCCGTTTACCTCTGAATGGTTTCACACCCTCTTGAACTCTCTCTTCAAAGTTCTTTTCACTTTCCCTTATGGTACTTGTCTGCTATCAGTCTCGTGCTGGTGTTTAGCCTTAGATGGAGTTTACCACCTGCTTTGGGCTTCATTCATAAATTGGTGTTGGGCTCTTCACTCGCCGTTACTGAGGGAATCCTGGTTATTTTCTTTTCCTCCACTTAGTAATATGCTTAAATTCAGCAGGTCGCCTTGTCTGATCTGAGGTCATGTACTGAGTGTAGTCGCAGGGGGGCAGCAGGACAGTGGCGGCCTCGGGGATGGACATACTACCCATCACCCTCACCTGGGCCCCACATGCCCCCGCTCCCCATTGCCGGACGCTGGGCTGTAGAGGAGGTCGGCCGACTTGGCCCTGGCATGCAGGAACCAGGCGGCCGGGCATCAGTCTCCATCCTGAAAGAGCAGCCCAGTGGCTGTACCACTGACAGCCTCCAGTGGGGAGGGCCAGATGCACACCTGCTCCCTCCTGTCCTTGGACTTCCTGGTTCGGGGGGTGAGGGACTCCTCCTTCTGCGTCTCTCCCTGGTGGGACGGGGGCTCCCTCAACTCCCTGGCTGCACCCTCGATGGGAGCCAGATGCTCCCGGGGGTGATGGAAGGCACGATGACCCTCAGACAGGTATAGCCCCGAGAGTAACCCAGGGCCACAAAGTGCATTCAAATTGTCGATGATCAATGTGTCCTGCAATTCACATTAGTTCTCACAGCTAACTGTGTTCTTCATTGACGCACAAGCTGAGTGATCCACCACTCAGAGTCGTACAGTTCTCATTCGCTAGTGGCACCTCTGCCTGAGTGGCATTGCACCTCAAGATGAGCACGTGAGGTTTCACTGGCATCATCACGAGTGCCTGGACCGGGGTTACTGGCCTGGTGCCGCAGGATGTCAGCGAGTCCCATGGCGGATGGCATGTTGCCGCACCACTGACCTTCCAGGTCTATGAACCGATGCCCCATGTGGAGCAGGGCATATTCCACAGGTACCCACAACCAACATCAACGGGACTCCAGTGTGCCACTCCCAGGGGTGGCACCGCACAGCCAGAGGAAAGGCCACCATCCCCCCTGCAGAGCTGGCACCCTCTCCCTCCCCCTACTGCACATGGAGTCAGCCACCTATGGGGAACACTGTGGACCGCACTGCACCCTCTGCCACCATCCTCTCATGGCAGAAGAGGAGCACCCACACCTCCCACCACATGGATGGGAACCCCTCCCTCCCACCGCTGGGAGACAAGGGGGGACAGACACCACCCCTCCTCTCACTCCCTCCCCTCTCCCTCCCTCCCTTCCTCTCCCGGGAGCCACAGGCTCAGTCCTGCTGGCCTCCACAAGAGCGCACGGAGAGATAGGATTCACAGAGAGAGAGAGACATAGAGGGACAGGGCAGTGGAGCGAGGAGAGGCCCTGGTACCTGAAGATGGAGCCATCCCAGGACCTTCAGCGTTAATGATCCTTCCGTAGGTTCCCCTACAGAAACCTTGTTATGACTTTTACTTCCTCTAGATAGTCAAGTTTAATCATCTTCTTGGCGCACCACAGGGGCCTTGACTGACTCCAATGGGGCCGATCCGAGGACCTCATTAAACCATCTAATTGGTAGTAGCAACGGGTAGTGTGCACAGAGAGCAGGGACTTAATCAACGTGAGCTTATGACCTGCACTTGCTGGGAATTCCTCGTTTGTCGGGAATAATTGCAATCTCAGGTCCCTATCATGAATGGGGTTCAGTGTATTATCCGGACCCGTTGACCAAGGCTAGAAACACACTGATCCATTCAGTGTAGCATGCGTACAGCTCCGGATATCTAAGGGCATCACAGACCTGTTATTGCTCAATCTCGTGTGGTTGAAAGTCACTTGTCCCTCTAAGAAGTTGGAGACGACCACACTGGGCTGTGTAACTAATTAGCATGGTGGAGTCTCATTCGTTATCAGAATTAACCAGACAAATCACTCCACCAACTCAGAACAGCCATGCACCACCACTAGCAGAATCAAGAAAGAGCTAGCAATCTGTCAGTCATTTCTGTGTCTGGGCTGGGTGAGGTTTCCCGTGTTGAGTCAAATTAAGCTGCAAGCTCCACTCCTGGTGGTGACCTTACATCAATTCCTTTAGGTTTCAGCTTTGCAACTATACTCCCCCAGAATCCAAAGACTTTGCTTTCCCAGAAGCTCCCCGGTGGGTCATGGGAATAACCCTGTCAGATTGCTAGTTGGCCTTATTTATGCGAAACTACAAAGGTATCTGATCTTCTTATAACCTTCGACTTTCATTCTTGATTAATGAAAACATTCTTGGCAAATGCTTTCGCTTTCATTCGTTTTGTACAAGTCCAAGAATTTCACCTCTAACGGCACAATCATGGCCCCAGTTCCGAAAACCATCAAAATAGAACTGGAATCCTAATCCATTATTCCTAGCTGAAGTATTCAGGCGACTGGCCTGCTTTGAACCTCTAATTTTTTCAAAGTAAATGCTTTGGACATTCAGTTAAGAGCATCAAGGGAGCACCGAGAGGCAGGGGCTGGGACAGGTGGTAGCTCACTTCACGGCAGACCCCCAGCCTGATCCCAAGATCCCACTACTAGCTTTTTAACTGTAGCAACTTTAATATACACTATTGGAGATGCAATTACCGCAATTGCTGGCACCAGACTTGCCCTCCAATAGATCCTCATTAACAGATTTAAAGTGTACTCATTCCAATTACAGGGTCTCAAAAGAGTCCTGTATTGTTATTTTTTGTCACTACCTCCCCAAATCAGGAGTGGGTAATTTGCATGCCTGCTGCCTTCATTGGATGTAGTAGCTGTTTTCCCTCTCTGGAATCGAAACCCAATTCCAAATTACCCATGGCCACCATGGTAGGCACAGATAGTACCATCGAAAGTTGATAGGGCAGATATTTGAATGTCGCTTTGCTGCCACGAGGGCATGTGATCGGCCTGAGTTTATCTAGAGTCACCAAAGCTGCCGGGCCAAGACCCAGATTGGTTTTGGTCTGATAAATGCACGCATCACCGGATGTCAGCGCTCATCAGCATATATTAGCTCTAGAACTACCAGTTATCCAAGTAACAGTGAAGCAATCAAAGGAACCATAACTGATTTAATGAGCCATTTGCAGTTTCACTGTAGTCTCCATGTGCACTGAAACTTGCATGGCTTAATCTTTGAGACAAGCATATGGTACTGGCAGGATCAACCAGATAGGAGCACTTCAGCAGGTGGGCGGAGAGGAGGGGCCAGAGCCTTAACCTCCTCCAACAGGAGAGGTCCCCCTCCTCATGGAGGGGGCACCCTGGGTGCTGGTCATGGACCAGCAACCACAACCCCAGAGGGCCGCGAGCTGGCATGGTGCAGGTCAGTGCTCAGAGCCAGAGAAAAGTGGGAGAGAGCCCCCCCACACTTTGTCCACACACGGATGTTGAGGGATGGCGGCCGTGTCACGGGACTCCTTCGCCTCAGCCTGGGCTCATTGGTCTCGCCTCAACTTCCAAGCTTAGTGGCAGAGAATGCTCTACACCCCCAGTCGTGCATCACTCCCGAGGCAGAGAAGCTCTACCCACAAGCCGTGATACACAGAGCCTTGCTGGAGGGGCCTTCTGCCAGTGTGAGTCAGTCAGCCCGATCTATCGATGGATGGTGGGTAAAGGAACCTCGATCCCACCTGCAAGTACATCCCCTGGAAGGGCCGGTGGGCATGAGTGATCCAGCACAATTTGGCAGCCTTCAGGAGTCGAGGGATGACAGAGCCCCCTACAACGGAAGTCCTCAATGGAGCATCTGATATAGGGCTGCAGGGTCTGAAGAACTCCTGCTTGGAAGGCCCCCAAGACAGAAGTCCTCAAGGGAGCATCTTGCAGGGGGACTGCATGCCACCTCTGTGTGTGAGTTTGAAAGCCCTGGGTGGAGGGCAAAGCAAAGAACCATAGTCAATGAAGTCTAGATACGGGTCTGCCAAAGGCCTTGTGGCCCTGCTGAATTCCACGAGGCTGTGAAAGATCATAGGGAGCTTCACCTGAGGGGCTCCGAAGGCACGGTGACACTTTGCAGTTTGGCAGCCTCCAGGGGATATGCGGGGAGAGGGGGACCATGGTGCTCTGGACCAGAAAGCAGGGGAACAAGGAAGACCTGATTAGAGCGGGCCTGCTCCTCGTCAGCCGAGGGAGTTCCTTGAGGCCAACTGGGATTGGAGGGATGTCCCCTGAGATGCTCCGAGGATATGGGGACATGGCATGGTTTGGCAGCCTTCAGGAGATATGTAGCCTGAGGGAAGAGCACTCCCACCCTGGTAGAAGTGGAAGCCTGGAGGGGGGGGGTCTGTCCCGATGGAAGACCGGAAGGGGGACATGGGCAGAAAGCAGGCAGGCAGAGAGTGCCCCCGCCTGGGTGACAAGTTCTGGAATGTGCCCCCCTCCGGTACAGAAGTCCTTAAGGGAACATCTGGCAGAAGGCTGCAGGGCCAGGAGTGCTCCCGCTTGGGTGAATGGGGTCAGGTGGAGCCCCTCACAATGGAAGTCCTAAA
The DNA here is from genome assembly GCF_019279795.1 of Protopterus annectens. Taxonomy (NCBI): domain Eukaryota; kingdom Metazoa; phylum Chordata; order Ceratodontiformes; family Protopteridae; genus Protopterus; species Protopterus annectens. The sequence continues at coordinate 461,474,925 of NC_056732.1, forward strand.
GGGAGCATCTGGTGGATGGCTGCGGGGTCCAGAGAGCTCCTGCCTGGGTGAGCGTGGTCATGCAGAGGCCCTCAAGACAGAAATCCTCAAGGGAGCATCTGGTGGGGGGGCTGCATGCCACCCCTGCCTTCCTCCATCAGATTCTGGAGTAATGGCTGGACAATGTCCTACAGTTTCCCCAGCCAGTGTGCTTGATATTAGTGTCCTGGCACTGTGTAGCACCTGCCTCATGAACACGGATGGGCAGCCATCTACAAACACCAACAAGGAACATAACGTGTGAGAGGTGGAATGACAGTAGGAACTTGCAGTCCATGTTCTCTGCCTGTCAGTGCTTCATATCTGTCACCAAACAGGTTGTCAACACAATCCGTACACCTCACACACCTACATAACACACACAAACATCTGCGGTGGTTTCCAACATACACATCCACAAACAAAGGGGATATCTGAGGCAAAGACACACATGAACTCCACAGCCATAAACAGCACATAGCACACATGGCCATACAGCTGTGTCCCACAGCCATACAGGCATCAGTGCATGTCAAACATGTTACACATAGGGGACTCCAGTGAAGGCACAGTGGTGTGCCTCTGATCTGGCTGTGTATGTGGATGGTCACAGTTACTTTTATTTCAGGTGACAGACTCCGCCATGCTGCATACACACTGCTGTCTCCCACCAACAGGTGCTGTCATGGGTCTGTCACAGTACATGTTGGTGTGCTTGATCTAACATGCTGCATACACACTGCTGTCACTCACCAACAGGTGCTGTCATGGGTCTGTCACAGTACATGTTGGTGTGCCTGATCTGACCTGACATGTATGTCCTTGGACTATATGCAGTGAAACATGGGTGTGCACATACGTTATATGTCCCAGGCAGGTATGTTCTTAGCCTTATGCAGCATTATGCTGTCATCCAGACAGATGCCGCAATAAGATCAGGGAATGATTGCCCTTAACATGTCCACATTTCTCCTGTGGTATCACAGGGGTTCCAGTACTTGTGAGTCAAGGGTGATGTGTTAAACAGACTACAATGCTCTGCGAGAGGTGGCCTCCATATCTCTTCACAGGTTTTCATGCATCTGGCAGTGGTTCCCACAAGCCCCGTAGTGACTCCATGAGTAACATTGGTGAAGTTATTACTACCAACATACAAGTGTTAGTGCAGCACACATTGAAGCCCATGCTGCTAGAGGTGTAGACATGACTTTGCCCTCATTGCAAACATTCCTAACCCTGGGAACTGCAGACGTCTGTGCAGTCACACAGACCATGGTTCAAAGGTGCTGAGAGCACCCCAGCCTAACATGGTCAACCATCCTATCATACATGCAGCAGCTAAAGTTTAGCTGGTAATGCCATAGGACATGGATTTTCTGTATATATGAGACAAATACACACCTCCATGCTGTACAGGTAGTAAGATGCACAGGGGACACTGCAGGGGCAGTTCACCATTGCCAGCACAAACTTATTCAATTCACAGCTAGCTACTGGCCACCATATGTGAACAGGAAGCCCATTCTGCCTATATGCACCTCAGCAACTGTGTTCGGATTTGGATCTGTTGCCTTATCCTGGGTCAGTTGAATGACCCCAACATACATTGTAAGACATACCCATGCCACCACACAAATGGCCAGTAAGCCATCATCAGAGGATGAAGGAACACCTTGGTGTGGTCAGATGCTACACCCACATGAGGTGAAGGTGTATTGCAGTTGACATTACACAACACAGGTTAACACTGCTGCATATCTACAGTGTCATCCTCCGTGACTAAGCAACCATCATGCAGTCATGTTTGCAGTCACCATCTCCCACAAAACCCATCCAGCTAGGGTAGCCATACATACACCTCCAATGTGGAATACATCCTCCTTGGGGGTATACACACCCTCACAGGCCCCATACCATCATCAAGGGCTGGCACTAATTTACACACATACACACAAGTGCTATATGTGTATTTGTACAGATGCATGTAGTCAGGTATACACCACAGGCCTACATCATATTCTGCTAGGATATGTACACCTGTCTGGTAGACATGTGCAATACAAACTGTCCATTACAGGGAAGGCATATGTCTGTCCAAGATGACGTACAGGCAAGTGTCCATTTTGGGAGCACTGTCTTCTTAGCATGTTCATGAGAATGGGATTTGTCGTGCAAATCTGCACAACAAACACAGAACATACATTGTCTACATCCACTACACACAGTCATCTTCCGTACTGCACATACATCTGCAACAGCACAGGAAGCAGCTACAGCTGCTCACTTGTGGTGGGACACCAGCTATACCACTGCTGTTGGTATTGTATACTGGATGCCTGACAGAGCCTGGATAACTGAGTGATTAACTGCACATACACCCTTGGGATACAGCCTATATCCATGTTGGATAGGGGCATTGGGAGCTGCCTTCATACACATGGGTTAACATCTGGCCTCAGCATATGACTGCTCAGGGCCCATAGCCTAGTAATGTGATATGGTAGCAGGAGTAGCAGATATGGCCTAAGTGGTGTGACAGACTGTGGTGGTATGTGTCCACACCCATCACTGTGTTTGACTGCTGGGTGTCCCCTATGGACAGCATGTTAGTACCATGTCATCCAGCCTACATCCAAAAAATAGGTGAATGGTACTACAAGTGCATGTGGACATTCCAGCAACATCTGTGCAACACAATAACTGAGAGCAGTACATATTTAGTGTAGTTGTAGTGTGTCCTCCTCATAGCTATCTGGCATTTCCAGTATCCGGATGTTTTCAGAATGTGTACATGTGCCTCATAGATATAGACCCCCTGCCACACAAATGTGTATTTCCAGACACCAGTTGTTCAATACATGATGGTTGTCCCCAGAGTTTGGGGAATGTGTCTGTAACATTGCAGACCCCTGGGAACACAGTAATGGTACATGAATATCTGGTACTGTAGGCATTCCCTTATATTGTATGTTCAATATGTACACACTGCCGCTGAGCCAGAGCCAGTGCCCCCCACCCCACTAGTGGTAACTATAACCTGCTGTCATGCTGAGATGCAGGTGTGGAGTACACAGTGACCTAGCCAGAGTACCTCATTAATGGTGAGGGACACCTGGACAATCTTTGAACTAAGCCTGTATGACATTCACAGAGTGAGAGGGGCTCATTGACAGTACATGATGTCATATGCCACCTGTATCCACCAGTTCTTACTGTCAGTATTGTACAACAGACAACAAACGTAGCAGTCATATGTAAGCTGACCATTGCTGGGGTGATTCAGGGGCCAGAGCTGTGGTCTATGTCACTGCAGACAGAACCGTAATGGATGGCCATAGGTGCTGGACAGCAGACTAACAGCAGCATGTCAATTCAGGCAATGTGGGACTGCATCCGCCCATCTGCATTCCATTACATGCTGCATTCAATGACATACCTGGTATAGCATTGTACTCCTCTGAGTGAAGAAATACAGTTGTAGTATCTGATTGAATCACAGTCTCTCTTCATGAATAAAGGTTCAGACCTGTTTACCATAGGCAGCAGCTTGCCTTCTGTAGGTAATGTTCCTGAACAGGTGATTGCCTGTGCACCAATCTGTGACTCCCACTTGCTAGTTTCCTCACGAACAGCTGGGTTGCCTTTCCATTGGCCAATGGCATAGCTACGCAACACTATAATTAAGGCCTTCATGTAGGCCTTGCCTCTTTTCCTGGCCTGTGAGGAGGACATTATGGAGGTGCTGGAGCTACAGCTTTACAGAGATTAGGTAGAAACGCTGTCCACTGTTTGGACTGATGTGTTATGTTGACAATTTTGCATGCTATGTCTGGGCATTGTTAACAGACTTTCAGATTCTGTAGCAGTGTACTGTTGAACAATGTGTGTTGAGGTCAGTAAGGAGACAGCCAGATGTGAGTGTCATAGATCCTTTTTATCTGTATGTGCATGCTGCTACAGATGATGCTGGTCTATCAGCTGTGTATGTTTGTGGGGGGAGACTGTGACATATGGCACTTTCAGATGAGCACACCCCCAACCCTTGATGTATGCATGTCATGTGGATACTCTGTTCTAGGTGTGTGGGAGGTATGATAAGTCTGTAGCAGGTAGCTGGACATACTGCTGCATGTGTAGCAGGCTACAGCTGCTGCATTCTCACCAGGAGTCATAGTAGAGAATGTGAAGACATAGGGGGACAGCAAGATGTAACAGTCAGTGAGGAAATGGTGGCAGCTGTTGTGTCACAGCATGGCCTGGCTTAGGGTACCCATAACAGTCCAGGTGAAGCATGTGCCTCTGGCACATATGTTACATGATAGTGCCATCCAGAGAGTGTTAGGCAACATTCAGAACACATATTCCTAATTGTTAAATGTATCCCATCCTACAAGCCTTTAACATGCTACTGTGGGTGGCTGTGAGTGCAGTGGGAGCAACCAGTTGTACTGGGCATTGCATGGCTCAGTTATTCCTATGTTTTATTGACATGCATGTAGTTGTGTCACAGACTGGGCTGTGGGCCAGGACTGTGGGTGTCCAGATGTGACACATGCTAGGAATGTAACATATTGATGATATAGTATATATTAATAATATATATTATATATTCATAATAATAATATCATATATATATATACATATATATATATATATATATATATATACATATATACATATATATATATATATATATATATATATATATATATATATATATATATATATATCATGATAATATATTATAATATTATATTATTATATATATTATATGCTATATTACTAATAAGGTATTATAGTATGTCAGGTGTATTTGTAAGACATATGTGCATGCATACAGTGTGTTACACATGATTGGCATGGACATGCGTTCAGATGGGTATGACATGTGACACAAGCTGTCTGTCATGGTTTGTAACCCCAATCTGCACTGCATTGCCAGTATGTCAGCACACAGAATAGGTTTTATGGCAACCCTGCCATACGTAGGGGGCACAACTGTGGTCATTCAGCAACAGTCTGTGCATTTGTCAGCTCTATCTGACATTGTAGGCCTCCTGTACATTCATCAGCATTTATTTGTCTGTGTACTGGTTTGTTGTCTGTGTCAGAGGCCCAGGTTAGGGTTGTCACCTTTTCAGATTGGCAAAGTGGTACATTTTTTGTAAAAACGTCAGATTTTACAGGATAAAACATACCCACGGCCTGCACAAAAGACAGCACCTCATTTTTTTGTCTATGTAACAACTTATTCTTGTAGCATTTTAGTTGCTTATTCTGTTTCTTATAACATTTAGGTGTTTCAGATACAGAATAACTTTTTTATGCAACTATTACATAAAATATAGGAAATATGTTTGTCCTAACATCTCAGGACATTTGCCATTGTTTCTATTTCTTTGCAGGACACAACTGCCCAAAGAGAGTTTGTCCCTCACAAAGTGGGACAGGTAGTCACCCTAGCCCAAGTATACTGTGATTTGTCCCAGTATGTATAGGAGTAGTGAGTCACTGCCAGTCAGGATATGTTTGTAAAAACAATACTTGATCTTGAGCTCTGTTGGAAGGTCTTGGGTGCAATACGTAGCAGGGGGTGTCTTTTTTCCCTAATGCTACATCACTGTACTGCATGATACTGCATGATATATTTAGCCAAAATGCACAAATTCTAATAGCTGAGTTGGTGTAGTGTTGCATTTCTCTGAATAAAATTCAGAAGGCCCTGGGTTAAATACTAGACAGTGAAGTCTTTTCGCCCTTAATGTTACATGACTGTACTGCATGATATAGTTACAAAAGCATTGTCAAACTCCATGAACTGATTTGGCTTGGCAGTCTGTTGCTCAGATTCTTGTGCACAGGGTCCTTGGTTTGAGACTTGGCAGTGATGTCATTTTTTTCCCTAATGTTACATGACTGTTCTGAATGATATATTTCTGAAAGCAGTCCTAAGTCCCCAGAGCTGGTTTGGCATAGTGTTGTATTGCTTTGACTCTAGTGCATGGGGTCCTGGGATCAATACTTGGCTGTGGTGTCTTTTATTCCCCTAATGTTACATGACTGCACTGCATGATATATTTACCAAAGCAGTCCTAGTCCCCCAGACCTGTCTTGGCCTAATGGTGCATTGCTCTGACTCTAATGTACTGAGGTCTGGGTTTAAGACTTGCCCGGGCTGGTTATTTTGTTGCTTAACAGAACAATGTCTGAATGAGATAGAGTGGTTAAAGCAGTTTTAAGCGAGCTTGAGTGGTTTTGCTTGACACGCTGTGATCCCAAACAATGCTTAGGTCTGCTTAGCACAGTTTATCCCCACTTAAACCCATGCTATTTGCAAAAAAAGAAAAGAAAAAAAGGTGATAGGAAAGTGGTGAAATGGGGGGTAAGTAGGGGCAAAAACATTATGAAAAGCAGCTAGGGGATGTGCAGGACTGATGTAGGAAAGGACCATAGATCTCCATTTCTTGTGCAGCAACAGCTGTGCATGATGTGGACAATTTGAAATTTGGAGACTCACATCCACAGGGAGGGGTGTAGGTGACATAAGTTTGTTGATTAATTGATGGGATGATTGATTCATGGCAGTGTACGTGGGGGCAAAATGGAGATCTATGTATGGGATGATATTTTTGGGGGGGACATATGCCGTCTTTTTTTAAGGTGAGAGTGGGATGTTGGGGAAGGGTTTAGGTAAGTTTGAGGAGTTAAGTTGGGTAGGAGAGGTTGCTTTTGCAGACAGACAAGACAGCAGATAGGGGAGGTGTATGACACATGAGGGGGTAAACATTTTGGATGGGGAGGGTGGGTGGGAATCAGAAGACCATGTGCCTGCAGATGGAAACAGTGGGACTGAGGTCCCCACCCATGGGCAGTCACCACTACCCCTTCATGGCCCTGAAGATGGCTGTGCTGGGGGCTGGACTACAGGGCCAGCCTGCCCCTTGAGATGCACTGGTCTGCCCTCGATCTGGCAAAGATGGTCATCCAAATCCCCCTGGATGACCCTGCGCACCATACCTCGGAACTTATGTCAGGTGACTGGGGCCCCTCTACTCCCCCACCCTGGGGAACAGGCCCTATCCCCTAAGGTGGTTCCACCCGAGGGTGATGCAGGACCAGCGGAGGTGGCAGCTCCAGGTTGGGTCCTAGATGTACTGGGACCCAGTTCCGCAGCCAGATGAGGCAGGACAGATGGGTCTGCTGTGATCTGCCTACCCAAACATGCTATGGTGTTGAGGTTTGTCAAAGAGTATTGGTTAGTCATGAAAGAAACATTTCAACACTAGTTATAACAGCATGCACGTGTGTTCCAATTAACCAAGAACAATAGAAGTGAAAAAAGTGCATAGCAAATGGAACACATGCATAAAGGGAATAACAGTCATTACTGTAACAGCATGCCAGCAACAGTTACAGCAACAGGCCACCAACAGTGGTATTTGAGCAAGGTATGTTGGTTTGCAACCGCTGAAATATATGAACAGTACTTCAACACAAGTCCCAACATTAGGTTTTAAGAACAACATACCCATCATATATGAATAATAACTAGTGATGCAGATAAGGGGTGTTGGGTGAGAGAAAAACAGTCTATTACCAACTGTATAGGCTATATTTTTTACAACAGTACTGCTTAATACTCTACATGTCTGCCCTCATTTTACATCTACCTGACGCCTATAGCTACTATAGCATGTTCTGTTAAGCTGTCAACCTTGAATGGTATGGGGCAAGCTGTGACAACTCTAGGTACATGACTAGAGGGGACTCATAACTGTAAGGGTTACATATATGACTAACAAGGTGTGCCTTGCACTGATGTGTGAGTGTGCTACTGGTATACTTCTACTGGATTTATATCTGTGTCCAAGGTTATTGGCAACAATGATCACTAGCTGTGACAGAGTGACACTTGAGAGCCATGTATCAGGAAGAGTACATGGTGTATATACCTATCCTGCTATCATTTGTAGGCATGGGGTTAGACACTGGAACATTTATAGAGAGTTTATTAGTATACCCTTCATACACCTAATACAAATATTTCTTTACCTGTAAGCCCTGTGGAGAAAATATCTGTTAAGATTACCTGACTGTTTTCCAAATAGTCAGGATTACTTGTGTCTAACTATAAACACATCTTAGTACCAGTCCTTGGATTCAAACTGTAGTCTGTGTGTGCAAAAATGAACATATCTATTTTGTATCAGACTGAGCTACTGGTGCACTGCTGTCAGCTGCTTGACTGATTTGTGCCTAAAACTCACTTGGTTACAAAGTCTGACCTTGTAATATAAGTGGAGTGTCACAGAAGACTGTAGTGACAGTTGAACAAAGATGCCTGAGAGTCATGTATGATAGATAGTTAGTGAACTGTGTATTATTACTTTGAATGCAGGTGTACATATTTAACCCGTAGTGGATGTGAATATGAGTGATCTGTAAAGACCATAGCAGAGTGCTGGGTCGCATATCCAACCCATACACATTTGCACATCATATAATTGCAGTCTCCATCTATTACAGTCTCATACTTGCCTGCATCAGCATACCTACATTCAGAACTACACATAACTGAAATGCAAAGGTTAACACAAGACAATGCTGCAAGGAACACACTATAATGCATTACACATTACTATTCAAGGTTCAGATCTTAGTGCAGAAAATATTTCAAATTTCATTGTATCTTATTTTACAGCTTCACATCTACAGTTTGGCATAACAGCTGGTTATTCGACAAACCTCACTCAGTTCAAGCTCTCATAGCCATATTTGCTGTGTAGCACCTGTATAATTGTATTTCTTCATCAACAGACCAGATTAAACACAACAGTTTGTGGGGAAAAGTTTTATTAAGGGATACATAACACAGTGGTTTATTACATTCAAAGTTCTAAATTCAGTTGTACTGCATATCCTGTAGATGATGAATGAATGTGATTTATTACCTTCACAGTAGCAATCAAAGTGTACTTTATTACCAGATTCATTCCTACACAGTATTACTACAGTATTGGCTTTCTTTCATCAATAGTAGCTTGCTTGCTGCCTTCATCTGTATTCCACAGTACCTGGCATCAGTCACTTATATCAATGTTGGTCAAACAACACATTTATTCAGTACACTCAGAACACAGTATACCTAATGGCAGTAAACAATTACACTTTCTTATTTATTGCACTATATATTGCAAGTTAGATCTGTACTCACCACAGTGTTGGTGCAGCCTTGCTAGTAGTCCTACAAGGGCCTCAATGTTAGGAGCCCTTTCTTCTGCAGCTGTGAGGGAAAAACACACCGGCAATCCACTGAGCACAGAAGAAGTCATCAGGGATCTGGGGACCCAGGTTGACAGTAGCCTTACGTTTGACACTCATGTTGCTAAAGTAGTTAGGAAAACCTTCTACATTGCCCACCTGATCATGAAGGGATTCACATCTAGATCAAGGGAGGTCATCGTCCCCCTGTACTCATCACTCATTAGACCTATGATTGAGTACAATGTCCCATTCGGAATGTATCTGACCCGACACCTGCTGCAGCTGGAAAGGCCCCAAAAGTTCCTCACCAAAAGGATAAAGGGTCTCAAAAATATGTCTTATGCTGCCCGACTGAAAGAACTCCAGCTCTATTCAGTCTCATACTGCTTGCTCAGAGGTGACCTGTGCCTGACATATAAGGCCATGTCAAACCCTGATTTGATGAATATGCTTCACCTCAAAAAATCTAGATCCCTCAGAACCACAAGGGCGGGAGACTTAAACCTTGACATGGTTATTAATAGAACGTGCTGGAGGGACAGATTCATCACCCAGAGACTCCCTATGCTGTGGAACAAAATCCCGGTACATGTGAGGCAGAGCACCTCGCTGGCCTTGTTCAAGAGGAATCTTGACCAATGGATGGGGGATCGCAGATATACCCCAGGGATTACTTCAGTGTCACTGCTTGACAGAGGCACAGCAAAATAATAGGCATAATTTTATTCAAACTAAAGGGGTGGCGAAAGCCAAATAACTATGGGCTAGGCTTATAAATGCCCTTGGGCAGATAGCCTAGTATGAACCTATGAACCTATTATGCATACCTGTATATCAGATATTCATACTACAATTTGATATATCACAAGTTACAAACTTCTGGGGCATTCTGGGTCCAAGCATTTTGGATCCATTGGGCCAAGAGCACCCCCTTCCTTCATTTCAGGTCATCATAATGATGATGGACCTGTTCACCAGTGCGGAGGATGCCAGTGGCATTGGTGAGCTCACGTGCCAGACAGTCCTAGCCATCAGACTTGTATTCTGCACCCTAGTACTGACCCTGCAGCAGTCTGCCATCATGGTTCTTAACAAGGGTCCCAGCCATGACCCTGGAATCAAACATGCCCCAGCACTGTGCCTGAAAGTGCACTCCCTCTCCAGCACCTGCCATAGTTCCTGGATGGATCAAACTCTTACAGGTTCTGCTTGTATTCCTGCCTGTGCAGTATAAATAAGGCCATTTTCCTGCCCTTTGATGCCATTGGACCATTTTTAAAAATGTTAAGCACAGCTTAGCAATGAGGAAACATGCTAAGCTTAGTTGAGCAGTGCTTAAAGTGGCAAATGCTTAGCAGTGCTTAGCGGTGTGCAAATCCGTTTAGCTGAGCTGAGGACTGCTTAGAATGGGACCTCTTAGCAATGCTCAAACCAGCTAACCAGAGCTGAGCACTGCTAAGTATTGCTCAGACAGGTTCTGTTTAAGCATTGCTTAGCTTGGCTTAGCAGTGGTTAGAAAAACTGAGCTAAGGACAAAACAGTTTTCAGTTTAAAAAAAATTAAGACTTTGATATTAATTACTGATTACTGACATATTATTAAGTGTATACATTTTACTTTACATGACGTCCCCTTATGTGCTTTCATTACATTACCTTAAGGTGTGACTGTATTGTATGGGAAACTTGTGTTTAAATGGGGGATTTCACATCATATATCCATTGACGCTGGAATTTTGGCCAGCTACACTACCTGGTTAACAAATATTAATTACTACATCATTAAATAAAATAAAAAATAATTTAACAATGCTTTCCAGTGTAAAAGATAAATGGTCTGTCTTGATATTCAAACTGTGCACCTACTACATACAAAGCCAAAACTCAAACCACTAAGCTAATTCGGCTGTTAAGATTTCAGCTATACATTTCTATATAGCTCTTCATGATGTTTTAAGCACTGCGGAAAAAAAGAGTTGTGGCACGCAAACTCACTCAGCTATGCTTAAACTTCAAATACAAAGGAATAAAAAAAAATATATATATATATATATATATATATATATATATATATATATATATGTGTGTGTGTGTGAAAAATAAGCATTTGAGTTTCTGGCCACTAATTCTTCATGAAAATCCATGCTAATGCAGAATCTGTCATGCTATCAACTTTCTAACTTTTTAAGAGCAATATTTAAAAATTGCCCCTATTTTTGGGCTTTTGTCCCACTTTTCGTCAATGGATTTGACCAGACTTCTTGCTTTAAGAAGTTGAGAGGTGTGTGTCTGAGAACACTATTGTATTGTAAAGTGCCATACGGCACTTTCACAATGCAGGGGGTGTGTTACAGTTGGTCTATATTATGTGATCAAATGATCACAATAGTGAACGCTCTAAAGAGCAAAAATGCAGCACACCAAAGTGCTTTTTGTGGGATTGTGATACAGTGAAGTACAGAATATTTGCCCTTTCCTCAATGTAGTGCAATCTCGGAGTTGGTATATATTTAGTGGGGGTGGGGGGTGCAGCCCCCCACTATAATGGTTTTGATGTGCTGCATTTTCGCTCTTTAGAGCATTCACTATTGTGATCATTTGATCACGTACTATAAACCCATGTTACAGTACCTGTCACAAACCCCATACATTAAATTCACTTTCCATTCACTATTTCAATGTATGCGGACACTGTTTGGTTTTGTAAAGTGGCATATGGCACTTTCACAATGCAAGGGGTGTGTTATGGTACCTGTCACATGCCCCCTGCATTAAATTCAATTCCCATTCACTATTGCAGTGTTCATGGACACTGTTTTCTTTGTAAAGTGCTGTATGGCACTTTGACAGTGCAGGGGGTATGTTACAGATCTGTGAGCACTACTGCAATACGCCCTCTGAACTAATTCAATATCTGTGTACATGGCTTCATCTCAGTAAAGCGCTTTCATTAATATGTAAGGCGTGCTGCCAAGAGGGGATGCGGGCATGGAAACCATTCACTCTTTGCAGGAATGATGCTATTCGTACATGGAGTCTATTAAATCCTGGCCATTATCTTTCAGTTTCAGTCAACAGCATAGAGAAAGTCTGTACAAGAGAAGTTTTGTATTGTCTTTAAATTTGGAGGACTGTAAATTATTTTACGACTTCCACCATTTGCCAAAATATCTGAGAGCTATGTGTTTTCACAGGTAGATGCTAAAAGCTACAACTGCATCAATGGTTGTTTACCTGGGAACTGAAGTCAGAATGACAAGAAATGATGTCATTCTCCAAGTATCCCAGCAGTAATATTTGGGATATTCATTTAAGCACTATCTGAGAGAGAGAGAGAGAGAGAGAGACTGAGCATTCTGAATTTTGTCTGTGACCTGACAAGAAAACCCATTCACCACACTTGTCTTGCTCTGTAAGTAAGTTAACTAGGGTTTAGTAATTCTCTTAGATTCAGACAGAAATACAGTAAGTATAGCTTTGATGTTTTCTTTATTTATTTGAGACTATCCTACAATGTTGTTTTAAAAATTTCCTGTGATTTTGAACTCTGATGTAACTGTAATTGTTTACTGAATAGTTTCTTGTTCTTTTATTACTTATTATTAAATATATTTAAACCTTTCATTGTGCCTGATATTTGTGAGACATTTAATTCTGAGAGTACTTGCATACTTATTTGGTGACACTGTGAGCCACTCCTAATAGCCTTCCTCTTGGTCAAACTACCATTTGTATTGATAGTAACATTACACAGTATGATTGGACAACTTTTGTTAAGGGTCTTAAAGTAGCTAATAAGGAGTGACTGGTGCCAGTAATAACTACCTTCTAGTCTGGGAAGAAGGGGGTATAGATAGTAAACTTGTGCCAGCCTTTCTCAGGTGTGTGTGTGTGTGTGTGTGTGTGTGTGTGTGTGTGTGTGTGTGTGGGTGTGTTTGTGTCAGCTACTTTGCCAAGGACACCAGTCTGGAAGCACTGGTTGGACGAAGAGGGTGCTGGAGGACATGGCTAGGTCACTCAGCTGAGATTTCAACTCTATAGCTGTGCCAGTGGGGAGTCTTACTGGGGATCTGGAGAAAGAGAGAGAAGCCAGCCCCAGACTGATTGCTGTCTCTGTGTGCTCTTAAGGGAAATTGCACTTGATGCAGAGAGCTGAAGATGGAAATGGTGTGTGTGTGTGTGTGTACCTGTCATCCACCCAGTATGTATGCTCCCCACTGTTGCCAGTGGTGAGTATTGAGGCTCCTTGATTACTGGGCCAGTGGTGGGGCATCACATATTACTTGGTTGGCAGTGGTCTGATATCCACGTATTAGGATTCAGTGGTGTGGATATTGAACTCCTGTATCCTGTAAATAGTGGTCACTGAAGGAGGTCTTTGTATTCTCAATCAGCCACACAATGAACATTCAGAGTTTCATATCACAATAGTTTTATTTATTGTTTGTTAGCTTAGTCAGGGAGAGCAGGCAAGGATGTCAGCAGAGGATTATGACAAGCTGACAAGGAGCCAGTTGGCTAAGAAGTGCCATGCCAAAGGACTGGTACTTGGCAACCTGACTAAAGCAGAAATGATTGCAGCCTTGGGCACAGCTGCATCACAGACAAGCAACCAGGAGGACAACCAGGTTGGCCTTGGAGATGTACAACTCTCAGAAAATGGACAGTTCAACCTTTCCACAGAGGACATAAAAATCCATCTGGAGTTAAGGAGACTTGAACAGGAGACCAAACGGTTAGAAATAGAATCAACAGAGAGACTGTGGCATTTTGAGGCTAAAGAAAAGGATAAATAGATGGCACTAAAATCATCAGAGAGATTGAGATGTCTGGGAGCTGAGGAGAATGAGAGACAGAGGGTCTTGAAGGTAATGGGGAAGGGAATAACCCTCCAAGACAGAAATGCACTCGACTACCACAATACAGCACAAACCAGAGGACACATAGCTCACCTCCACAGTGTTCCCCTTAACCTAAGCCCCTAAGGTTAAACACCTTGCCCAATACACTAATCATAGGTGACTCAATAGTGAGGCACACAGATGTCCAACTCACTAGGTTGAATAAGGAGAAAGTAACAGTCAGCTAAATATCAAGTGCCAGAATCCGACACATAACACATGTACTCAGGTCACTCCACAAGTACAAGTATGACTCTGACATTGTCCATGTGGTTGTGAATGACATGAGATGCACCTGCATGGACTACATGAAAAGAAACATGGTGGAGCTCTTTGATTATGTGACCCAGGTAGGTATGACATTAGCCCTGAGCAGTTTCCTACTATCACCCAGAATGATGCCGTACAAACAAAAAATGATTGACTTCAACAATTGGCCATGTTTCTGGTGTCATTCTAGGGGGATCCAGTATCTGTCTGCTTAGGATGACATGATTGACAGACCTCGATGATTTGCCAGGTATGGCCTGCATCTGTCACCCCTGGGTTTCCGGTTAGTGGCTAAGTTTCTTGCCACCCCTATAGTGCCTTTTTTAGGCAGTGTTTCAAAGACCAAATTACCAGTGTAACAGCTACAAATAAATGCAATCTGAGGGTCATGCTGCTCAGTGCTAGAAGTCTAAATCTCAAGATGGACATGCTTGAAGCACTCTTCAAAATGGAGAAAATCGACATTTCTGCTGTAACGGAGACCTGGTTTAAAGCATCAGAAAGCACCCCTGTGCTACCAGGCTATAATTCATTCCACACCTTTCGGCCCCAAAACATGTACTGAAGTGTCAAAGGTGGTGGTGTCTCCATATTCATAAAGAATATGCACACCTCCAGACTAGTAGCACAGCATTATGCATCTGATATACTTCAGGTACAACTAACATTGAGTAAGATGGTGATCCAGGTCATAGCCTGCTATAGGCCCCTAACCATGTCCCTAGACTCTCACTCCATGTTCCTAAGCACCCTAGAATCTATCAAGGTACAACCCAACACTCTCATACTAGGAGACTTCAACTACCAGTCCATCAACTGGGAAAACTACTGAAGCACCAATACACTGACCCAACGCTTCCTGGAATTCATCATTTCCAATGCCCTCGACCAGCTCATTCTAACCCCCACTAGAGGAAGCAACATTCCTGACCTGGTTATTACTAACATGGGCAACCGTTGCTCTACACAAATAGTCCATCCCTGGTCAGACCTGATCTTAAACTAATCACCATGGAAATCAAGATCTCACCCACATCCCCCACAAAGGTAATCATCTTACAACGTGTAAGGAAACAGCAGACTAAATAACCAATATTAGAAGAAGCAAGCCAGGATCCACGAACCAATATTTATTGAGCGCTTTCGTTTATTGGAATAAAAAATTCATCAGAATGATTACAAATGAACAGTGACTGACCCAACTTATATAGCAATCTTGCTTAAAAAAATGTTAATTAGCAATCAGCTTAAAGATGTAGTCTCTAAAACACAAATACAATAAATACATACCTTAAAATACATAAAATGTATAATATATAAACATACATGATCTGTTAAAAACATATATATGTAAACTCACAGAAAACATTTCATTATAAATAAATATTTGCTTATATATAAAAATAAATATATGTTGTGAACTGCATATTAATCACATATATCCTTCAGCCCGTAGTCTAAGTATAGGGCTGATGGAAATGTTACTATTAAGGCCTGGGTATTCGGTAGCATTAGTTCTCATCTGCCACCTTAATTCATAAAACTCTAAAAAGTCATTAACTGGACCCCCCAATCCCCCATTGATACCTGCTCTATAACTGTGAACTTAAAATTGTGTCCCTTATTGTTATTAATGTGGACTGCCAAGGCATTTTTTAATGGCCTGCTTCCTGATGTCATAACAGTACTGATAGACCCTACTTCTACATTAATAGTCTTGTCAATGTAAAAACATGGACATAACTGGCAAAGGGCAAGATAAACTACAGATTTGCTGCTGCAACAAAATTTCTTCTTATAGAAATATTTCCCATAATTAGGAATATCGGTCTCAGTGTACTCCATGATATGTTTACATTGAAGGCAAAATCCACATTTCGACATACCCCCTACTTTGGTGTCAATAATATTGTCTCTCTAACATGTTTTTGACGGAAATATCCTTCTGATAGACAATTTATGGGGCCTTTCCCAGTATTTCAAGATAATCTTGACTGGTGTGAAATAAATTCCAGTTATGCTGAATAATCTGCGTAATGTCAGTGAATTGTCTGTTAAACTTAAAGATAGCTGACCTTTTAAAGTCAATTCCTTCCTTAGGTAACCTTTCATTTTGAATAATACCTTTACCAAGTAAAGGAAAATAATACCCCCTATGCCTTTTATCTATAACTTTCTGTAAAATAGGTTTCAAAAACAGTTCAGGGTAGCCTTTTTGCAAAAGCATGTTCTTCAATACTTCAATTTGCTGTAAGAAATCCTCCCATTCAGAAGTCATACGGGCCAAGTGAACAGCTTGGCCCTTTACCAAGGATTTCTTCTGGTGTAGTGGGTGGAAACTGTTGAAATGCAGGAGAGCATTAGAGTAAATAGGTTTTCTAAATAGTGTTGTTGTAAAGTCTTTTTTATAGTCATTTTTCTTGATGGTAATATCCAAATAGTCTGTTGCATCTTTCCCTATTGTATATGTTAAGTCTAAAAAATCTGTACTTTGTTTTATATAGGACAAAAAGCTATTAAGCTCTTCCATACTACCATGCCACAGGATAATGATGTCATCCAAATATCTGCCATAATACTTCCAATGTTGAGCATATTGGCTATTGAAAATGCATTCTAGCTCCCAAAAGGTCAGAACAATATTTGCAAATATAGGGGCACATATAGCCCCTACTGCTACACCCTTACATTGTTTGAAAAGCTGGGCTTCAAATACTATAACATTGGTGTCTAGAACCAATTCCATTAAGGTTCTAATAGTCTTAACAAGCTCGTGTCTGATATTGGTATATCTACATAAAAATAGGCAAAACCACTCCACACCCAGTTCATGTGGGATAACAGAGAACAAATCCCTGACATCAATTGTCACAAAAATAAGACCGTCATCATACATGTCCTTATTTATTTTCTTTAGAAAGTCCCATGAGTCCTTTAAAACCCAACCACAATTATTTAATGTTGATTTTAGTTGAGTATCTATAAATTTGGCAATAAAATATGTTTTAGATGCCTTTGCATCAACAATAGGCCTAAGGGGTGGGTTACTTATATCATTATGTAGCTTTGGTATGCCAAAAATAGTAGGAATTTTTGGGGACTTGACTGCCATGAAGTTATAGTCATCTAAACTAATTTCCCTGTTTAACAATAGTTCATCTAGAATTACATCAACTTTCCTATATAGTATATTTTTCTCATTCAAACTAATCTCACAATATATATCAGTATATAATAAACCAAACATTTTTTTTACATAGGAATTATTATTCATGATGGCCAAACCACCCCCTTTGTCAGGTTTCATGACTCTGATTGCCCTATTGTTGCATACATCTCTGACCAGTTTACTCTCATATATAGTTAAATTATTGTCCAAATCTGAATACTTTCTCTTGTTTTTAAGGAGCTTATGTATGTCATGCTCACACATTCTCTCAAATGTTTGTATTAAAGGGTTCAAGGGGGGTTAAATAAGCTAGTTTTTTTACACAGTTCATGACCTATAGAATTGAAAGACATTCCTTTAAATAAAAACTGTAAGTTTAACTTCCTTGTATAAAGCTTTAAATTAATTAATACTTCATCTAGTACTGCATTTCTACATGGGACAAAAGAAAGCCCTTTATCAAATACATCTGCCAATTTCAGGTCAAAAACAGAGTCAGTATAATTATAAATACTAAAATCACCACAAGTATTTTTTAAAATGTTGCATGTGTCATGAAAGCCCTCACTCACTACTTCATTACATACAAAATGTGCATCAGGAATTAAGTTTGGGGTCGTGAGGTTAAGTTCAAATGTTATAGAACTATCCAAGTCATTAGATACATTTAGTATATTAAATACATTTGATACATTTAATATATTTAATACATTTCCCCCTCCCCCTCCCCCTCCCTCTGTGATTCCAGTTGTAATAACCCACCCCCTCTCTGGTTCCTCAGTCGCTTGGACCTCCTCAGAGGGGGATACTCTAAAGAGTCAGGGTGAAATTCATCAGAATTATCACCCCTGTTAACATCAGGGACATGTGGATTATCACTGACAGAATTATTGGTGCAAAATGTCTGTCTATGTTGTCCCAAGGGGGGTGGGGGGTAGGCTTTCCGTTGGGCATAGTCATTCTCATCTCTCTTTAATTTATTGTCCTTCTTCTGTTTAAGATCACAAATATTATTGTCCATCCTTTTAAAAATATTGAAATAGTCATTTTGTTTGAGTTCAGATAACAAATCCGAATGTATACTGTCATCAAGAGTCTTTACCTTGGCTGATACGCCAAGTAACTTTCTTTCATTGTCTCTGATAAGACAGTCTAAAAGTTCACAGCCATGTTTATTAAATAATTCAAGAAGTTCAACATGTAATAAAGAGTCTTTGACTAACCCTGTTGGATACTTCCATGTGCGAAGACCTTTTGGAATTTCCTCTCATCGCTTACACTCCCTTAAATAGTTGTTTTCTACCTGTAATTTCCGATATTCCAATACACTTTTTTCAAATTGTTTTAGTTGGTCATTCAATGAGCCGTTACCTTCAGGACTTCGTTGTTCTGGGATAGAATGCCATTCATCTTCAGTCTCAAGCCACTGACTTAATGTCTCTTCCGTTGTAGGAAGTGGGGGCCCCCTGTTGTCAGAACTGGAAGCCATATGTAAATTAACCTCACTCGATTGGTTAGGTTGCAATCTGCATTCTTGCTGCCGTTGTGCCGGTGTAATACCAATAAAAACATTCTCTGCCTCATCTCCATGGTCATCCGACCTACCAGGACATAGAGGCAACTCTTGTGTAGGTTGTTGGATCAATCTACCCATTAAGAGTGATAAATTCTCTACCGTTGAGTTCAAAGTCTGTAATGACTGTGCTAGTGTTGCAATGGTAGGTGGTTCACTAAGCACTGCTCCTTCCATGCCAAACAACTCACAACGTGTAAAGAAACAGCAAACTAAATAACCAGTGTTAGAAGAAGCAAGCCAGGATCCACGAACCAATATTTATTGAGCACTTTCATTTTTTAGAATAAAAAACTTCATCAGAATGATTACAAATGAACAGTGACTGACCCAACTTATATAGCAATCTTGCTTACAAAAATGTTAATTAGCAATCAGCTTAAAGGTGTAGTCTCAAAAACACAAATACAATAAATACATACCTTAAAATACATAAAGTGTATGATGTATAATATATGAAATCTGTTAAAAACATATATATGTAAACTCACAGAAAACATTTCATTATGCCTTACATTAATAACAATGAGGGACACAATTTTAAGTTCACAGTTTTAGAGCAGGTATCAATGGGGGATAGGGAGGGTCCAGTTAATGACTTTTTAGAGTTTTATGAATTAAGGTGGCAGATGAGGACTAATGTTACCGAATACTCAGGCCTTAATAGTAACATTTCCATCAGCCCTATATTTAGACTAAGGGCTGAAGGATATATGTGATTAATATGCAGTTCATAACATATATTTATTTTTTATATATAAGCAAATATTTATTTATAATGAAATGTTTTCTGTGAGTTTACATATATATGTTTTTAACAGATCATGTATGTTTATATATTATACATTTTATGTATTTAAAGGTATGTATTTATTGTATTTGTGTTTTAGAGACTCCACCTTTAAGCTGATTGCTAATTAACATTTTTTTAAGCAAGATTGCTATATAAGTTGGGTCAGTCACTGTTCATTTGTAATTGTTTTATTCTGATGAAGTTTTTTATTCCAAAAACCGAAAGCGCTCAATAAATATTGGTTCATGGATCCTGGCTTGCTTCTTCTAATAAAGGTAACCACCTTGTAAAACTTCTCCAAAGCTAATTTTGGACTCCTAAAAACAGAGGTGGCTAACTTCACGGCACCCATGCCAATGGAAAATAGCTGCATGACTGCCAAATCATACACCAATGCACTGTACAAACACGTACATAAATGCATGGAACTAGCCATACCCAACAGAACCAAGACACTTTCCTCCAAAAAAAAGGAAGCCAATCTGGTGGTCCCCTGCCATTAATAAACACTACAACAAAAGGAAGAAACTGTTGCAGAAAAAGGTGATGCCCCAAGACTGGAAAAACTCCCTCATCAAATCCTCTAAAGCCAGATATGAAGGCAGAATTGTGTCAGACACTAAAAACAGTCACAAAGCCTTTTATAATTATATCAAGAACCTCCACAGCAATACCCAGATTTGCTCTGAGTTACTGCACAATGGTACCACCTATAATAAGCCAACAGATATTGCCAATATACTGGCAGGCAGATTCAGTGCCAACTTTACCCCTCCCATCCCAAAGGGCCAATCACAATACCAGAGGAATGCCAGGCACCCAGCATTATGCAGCACAGGTTAAAGCTGCATTGTCAAAGGCCAGGAATACAGCTTCCATGGGACCTGATAATATCCCTGGCTGTGTTCTACATGAACTACAAAGCGAACTTGCACCACATCTGTGTTCCCTGTTCAGTCACAGCCTCACCTCAGACTTTGTCCCTACTGAATGGTGCACTGCTACAGTCATCCTTTGAGCAACTACAGACACTGGGAATTATTGTCCCATTAGCCTGATGAGTCTGATATGTAAAGCTACGGAGCACATCATCATTGACCTGATTAACAAAAATATAGGAAATCTCCAAAATCAGGATCCCACACAGTCTGACTTTGTGAAAGGGAGATCATGGCTTCTCAACCTGGTTGACTTCTTTGAGTCAGTCACCAGGGCTGTAGATGAAGGTAAGGCAATGCATACAGCCTACCTCGATCTGGCCAAGGCCTTTGATACTATTCCTCACTCAGGAATTATTAATGACTCACCAAACTAGGTATCAACCCCTATATCACTAGGTGGGTTGCAAATTGGCTCACAGATAGAACACACAGTGTGAAGGTAGTGAACTCCAAGTCAGACTGCTGACCAGTCATGAGTGGAGTCCCACAGGGATCTGTCCTGGGTCCTCTTCTATTTGGCATCCACTTCTCTGAAGTCCATGCCAACATAAACGGACTCTGGCTGACCAAGTTCACAGACTACTGCAAGCTTGGAGCCATTATTAACTCCCCAAGGGATGCAGACATCCTATAGAAAGGCCTCACTGAGACCAATTACTGGTGTTGAAACCTTAAGCTTAATGCCAAAAAATACATCATCATCTCCTTTGGTAAAAACTCAGTTCCCACTAATTAGCACACTGATGGGAGCCCATTGAACACTGAAGGCATTATAAGAGATCTGGCGAAGCAGGTTGACAGCAACCTCTCCTTCGACCACCACATTGCCACTGTGATCAGAAAGTTCTTCTATGTGGCACATCTCATTACCAACGGTTTTGCATTCAGGAAGAAAGAGGCCATTGTCTCGCTCTCTTCTCTTCCCTCATTAGACCAATCATTGAGTATAATGCTGCATTTGGCATGTACCTCACTAGACACCTGCAACAGCTGGATAGGCCACAGAAGTACCTCACAAAGAGGATCCTAGGCATTAAACACATGTCCTACATGGAAAGACACAAAAGACTCCAACTATTCTCTGTCTCTGTCTCTGCTTGACTTACAAATCCATGTCTGACCCAGCTCTGTCAGAAATACCACATCTAAAAAATCCCATTCTGTCTGGACCACATCTCAACCTCATTACCACAACCAACAGAACATGCTGGAGGGACAGGTTCCTCACCCAGAGTCTGCCCATGCTCTGGAATTGACTTCCTATACATGTCAAGCAGAGCACTTCACTGTCCCTCTTCAAGAGAAATCTTGATGAGTGGATGGGTAAAAGAAAGTTTGTCCCGGGATCACTCCAGTGGCTCTACTTGATAGAGGCATTGGGAACTAACATTGGGTAGCATGATGCTGGGGCACTTCTATGGGCTAGGCTTATAAATGCTCCAGGGCCATTAGCCTAGTACACACCTATGAACCCCAGAACCCAGAAAGGTCAGTAAATTTCTTTCACAATTTGCATGGGTGATAATTTTGATAGTTTCATTCATATGTTTGAAAGGATATGTAAACCGTGTAATGCTGACCAAGGACTTTGGGTACAGTTCCTGGCCCCCTTACTCCATGGTAAAACTGTAACTGCTATTTCTAAATTGTTTGATACTGATTACTTAAATTATAATACTGTTAAAAAATTGTTTGTTAGAGTGTTTTAAGTTAACACCTGAAGCTTATAGAAAAAAAGTTTTGTGAGCATAGACGCAAGGCAGATAAAAGTGTATGAAAATATATTGCTGAGTTAAGCACTTATTTTCATAGGTAGGTGAGTGGGTGTCATGTCACCACTTTTGAAGGGCTGGCAGACCTTTTGGTGAGATAATAAGCCCTTAGAACTTTACCTGAGGACATGAGAATCTGGTTAGCAGATAGACAATACAATACTGCAGATAAGTTGGGGAAGAAGGAAGACCTATACCTAGCAAGCAGGGCATCATTGCACAGAAAAGAGATGCCAAATGCTGCTCATGGGTCTAAGGGAGCCCATGGTGGGCAGCATAAACTGTGGCAACAGAGTCTGCTAGTAGCAGCAGAAGCCACCAGTCCGGGTACACAGCCAGGACCAAGGGTTAAATGTTTTAAATGCAACCAGTGGGGCCATGTAGCATATAGATGTCCATGGAGGCAAGGTGGGGAACAAAAGGTGGGAGAGCCTGTAAATGGGAATGAAAGAATGCTAGCAGTAAGTTGTCTGGAGGCAACAAGGGTAATAAGCTACCACAAGAAGTTATATCTTATCTTAGTAAATGGGAATAGGCCACTGCTTTGAGAGACACAGCCTCTGAACTAACCATTATGAAGCCTGCAATGGTTAGGGCAGTCTACTCCAGTCAGAGTTTTAGGAGGGACCCCATTCCATATACCTTTGGCTAAGGTTCACCTTGACTATGAGGGTGGAAAAGGAAGCCAGCAAGCAGGTGTGTTTGAGGATATCCCTGCAGATGTACTTATAGGGAATGATTTTGATACTGCAGTACCTTGTGTGCATGCAGTGATATGCAGTCAGGCTTGGAGACAAGATGTGGGTCTGGTAGCCTGCGGGAGACCCAGACAGCCCGCACACCTGAAGCTAGGACTGGTGATGTGACTACTTAAGGGAGGGAGCTACACTGCAGCAGTGAGACTGAAGGTGAGCTACAGCTGCTGGTCGGTACTGATGTTCCCTTGGACAAAGTGACTGCAAGGGCAAAGGTGAGTAGCTGTACCTAGGCTGACAGTGAGGTACTGCTGTTAGAGGATACCAGACGTCCTGTGGAAAGGGAGCTGGGAAGGGTCACAAAGGTAGAGTTGAGGCAGGCTCAGCTCTTGGACCCTACACTAAGAGGCTTGAGGAAAGTAGCTAAGGAGGCACCTGATCCTCATGTTAAATGAGAGTCTGTATTCTGGAAAAAAGGATTACTATATAAAAAGTATACCCCCAAGGGAGGCCTAGAAGGTGAGGTAATACTGCAGTTGGGTTGGTAGTGCCTAGAGCCTACAGTCTGGCACTTCTAGCCATAGCCCATGACATTCTCTTTGTAAGGTCGTATGGGAGTAAAGCATAGCAAGAGAGATATTATGCAGAACTTTTATTTACCTGGGATTGCCAGGGATGTAACAGGGTACTGCAGGACCTGTGAGCAGTGCCAAAAAGTAGACAAGGAAGGAGACAAGGTTAAAGCTCCTTTGATGCCCTTGCCTGTGACTGAGGAACCATTTCAGAGGGTATCTGGGGATATTCTGGGGCCTCTGAGTAGCCCAAGTTCCATAGGGAATAAGTATATCCTAGTGGTAGTAGATTATGCTACCAGAAACCCTGAAGCAGTAGCACTGTCCTCCATTGTGGCCAAAAAGGTGGCAAATGCTTTGTTAGAGATTTTTAGCAGGGTAGGTTTTCCAAAAGAAATACTGACTGAAAGAAGTGCCAATTTCATATCAGACCTGCTGGCTTGACTGGGGAAGTCTGATGGAGAGGTTAAACCCCACAGTAAAGACCATGCTATGGGCATTTGCAGACCAGTTCAAGAAGGAGTGGGACAAATATTTGCCCCATTTGTTGTTTGCT